>NC_063192.1:33569595-33729595 GCF_017589495.1 Alosa alosa | reverse complement strand
CACAGATGCTTTGACGCTTTTCTCAGATCAGAATGAAAATTCTCATAACTATTAGTTCAACCTCCACAGTCATTTGTGCACATCATAGTAGCAATTTCTCCTTCCTCTGAACAAATTGCAAATGCTTTTGGACATGTAACAGTTGCTTTCATACTATTCTCTTTATACCATTATCATTTGCTTATGTCATGTCAGTCAAAATGAACTGTACTTATGGATACTTAATAGTTGTTCCCAATAAAACTAATAGTCTTCATTTCATTGCTTGAGTCATTCCATACAAAATTGTTGAACTAGTTATTAAATTCTGTCACAATGCTGCAGAATTGCAAAAAGTAAAAATAGTACAGTACGCTGTGTTTGGAAAATAGGCTCCCACTGGATTTTCATGTAAAAATTGACTTTTTTGCATATTTTGCTAATATTTTGCTAATAAGGAACAAGATTTTATTGTCAAATTTTCACGTCTACAATTTTCCAGCTACTCATGCTCTGAGTGTGCTTATGCGTGAATGTGTGTGTGTTTGTGTGTGTATGTGTGTGTTTGTGTGTGTGTGTGTGTGTGTTATCAGCTGTGTCATACTCTTCCTGTGTTTTTTCCTTATTGTCACAGGTTCTGAAAATCAGACAGGCGATTCGAGAGCTGAGAGAGTTGAGGGAGAGAGAAGACATTAATCTGCTTAAGGTCTGTTCTTAAAGAACCCTTCACACCTGTTCTATATCCAGCACTTCAGTTCTAAAGTTCTCTGACCTTTAAGTTGTTTTTAAAGAACCAGTAACATTTGTTGTATTCTCCCTCTATTGAGTACTCTGTTTGTGTGTGTGTGTGTGTGTGTGTGTGTCTGTGTGTGTGTGTGCGTGGGTGTGTGTGTGTGTGTGTGTGTGTGTGTGTGTGTGTGTGTGTGTGTGTGTGTGTGTGTGTGTGTGTGTGTGTGTGTGTGTGTGTGTGTGTTTGTGTGTGTAGGTTGGCTCAGTAGAGGAGTTTCAGGGACAGGAGAGAAGAGTGATTATTGTATCGTGTGTACGAAGCAGTGGAGAGCTCCTGACCTTCGACCAGAAGTTCAACATCGGCTTCCTCAAGAACGAGAAGGTAGGTTTTAGCACACACACCCCCTCCTCTCTCTCTCTCTCTCTCTCTCTCTCTCACTCTCTCACACACACACACACACACACACACACATACAGTCTGTCTCAGATGGCGTACTTCTGTCTGCCCACTTTAATGCAGTGCCCTGTGTTTACTGTGTGCTTACTGCTTACTCATGCAGTGCCCTGTGTTTACTGTGTGCTTACTGCTTACTCATGCAGTGCCCTGTGTTTACTGTGTGCTTACTGCTTACTCATGCAGTGCGTACATTTCAACAGAATAGCGTCCTCTCAAATCGAACACCAACTTTGTGCATTTAACGCAACATTTAAATATAACTTTATTGGTGTCCTCCATATGACAGTGACATGGTCGTATTGTGTCAAAACATGAGCAGTTTATGTTATAACTTGCTTGTACTTCTGTAAAGTGTGTTTTCCACTGCTGCTGCTCCAACTTTCTCAACCACGATTACCACGAGTTTGAAAACGCTCCCTCCCCTTCCGCTATTTGGCCAAGATGATGTCCGTTGAGGACGAAATGTGTCCAGCGTTCCACACTCAGCTTTTTTTATGACTGCACCACCCGGGGACTAGACTTTGTGCCGTCTGAAGAGAGAGAGAGAGAGAGAGAGAGAGAGAGAGAGAGAGAGAGAGAGAGAGAGAGAGAGAGAGAGAGAGAGAAAGAGAGCATATTCTGTATATGTGGATTTATGAGGAACGTTTTACTACTGGGGGTGTTTGTGTTGTGTTGTTGTTGTTTACTACTGAGGGTGTTTGTATTGTGTTGTTGTCGTTTACTACTGAGGGTGTTTGTGTTGCTGCAGAGGTTTAACGTGGCCATGACGAGGGCCAAAGCCCTGCTCATCGTGGTAGGAAACCCCGTTATCCTCAGAACAGACCCTACCTGGGGCAGGTGAGCTGCAAGAGCACTAACACACTACATGTTCAAGATAATCCACACACCCACACACACACACACACACACACACACACACTACCTGGGGCAGGTGAGCTCTGGCAGCACAAACACATATAATGTACAAAATGAGCCACACAGACACACACTTGCACACACACACACACACACACACATAGGGCAGGTGAGATCTGAGAGAACCAACACACAACAAATAGTCATGATAAATCAAACACACACACACCTCCTGGGTCAGATGTGCTCTGCCCCCTCGCTCATTTCCAAACATCACTAATAAGTGTGTGTGTGTGTGTGTGTGTGTGTGTGTGTGTGTGTGTGTGTGTGTAGTTTTATCCGGTACTGTGTGGAGCAGGGTGGATACACTGGATGTCCCCTCTCAGACTCCCCGCCTGATGGGGCGCTGCAGGCACAACTCGCTGCTCTTCACCTGGAACCTGAGGAGCAAGGTGGGCATGTCACAGGACACTGAAACCTGTGTGTGTGTGTGTGTGTGTGTGTGTGTGTGTGTGTGTGTGTGTGTGTGTGTGTGTGTGTGTGTGTGTGTGAGTGTGTGAGAGAGAGAGAACTTGTGAAGGATGTGTAAGGAGAACTTGTGAAGATGTGAAATGCCTGTTGGGACATACATGGAGAAACTGTGTCTCAACACCCCTCGCCTGTCTGTGTATGTGTGTCTGTCTCCCTCTAGTGGACATAGGGGAGAGTGTCGTGCAGCAGCTCTTGGACCCGGAGTGGAGGAATGAGCAGTAGCCTGATTATTCAAGCTACACACACACACACACATGCACACATGCACACACACATACACGCATCCTAGCCTGGCTGCGCCCATCCTAGGTCTCCATGATTTCCCTGACAAAAAAAAATGTCAGGCCAATCAGCGACGAGAGGGGAAGCCAAAGCCGAAACTTATTGTGATAAACAGTAACAGCAACATCTGCAAACATCAAAAAATGCAGTTGGAAAAAGGCAGAAATGTATTTACAGCAAAGGTAGACACACATACATTGTTTCCTGACTTTCCTAGTCAGTCTAAACTTTACAAACTGACACTAAACAGCATCGTAACGTTGGGAATCTCTGATCAATGTGATTGGTGAGGCTGGACCAATGATTTCAAAGTTAGTGCCCGTCGTGATGCAAGTGTTGGAAAGGAATCCAATCATGAGTCACCAGACTCTATTCACTTCCTGAATGAGTTTGGACTTTTCCAGGCTATACATATTCACCACATTTATTGATTCACCACACCCACCCACCCACCCACACACACACACACACACACACAAACACACACACACACGGAGCCACACAGGCATCAGAATGTTTCTTGATATATCACTTTAGTTTGCACATCGGATCTCCGGTTTTAGTTGTTTATCTTTTGATTGTTGTTGTTTTTAATTGCAATTGTTTACTGCAGCATGTAAGACTTGTTTTCAAAAACGACACACTTTCACAGTGTACAAAAGTGTGTGAATGAAATGAATACCTGTATTGATATAATAATAGCTGTTTAAAATAAATGTATGTGAGATTAAAAAGTAAACAAATCCATTCTCATTGACTTCTGTGACTGGTGTGTTGACCCCTATTTAGAGTGTGTTGGCCCCACATTGGCCTCTGTGACTGGTGTGTTGACCCCTATTTAGAGTGTGTTGGCCCCACATTGGCTTCTGTGACTGGTGTGTTGACCCCTATTTAGAGTGTGTTGGCCCCACATTGGCTTCTGTGACTGGTGTGTTGACCCCTATTTAGAGTGTGTTGGCCCCACATTGGCTTATGTGACTGGTGTGTTGACCCCTATTTAGAGTGTGTTGGCCCCACATTGGCTTCTGTGACTGGTGTGTTGACCCCTATTTAGAGTGTGTTGGCCCCACATTGGCTTCTGTGACTGGTGTGTTGACCCCTATTTAGAGTGTGTTGGCCCCACATTGGCTTATGTGACTGGTGTGTAAATATTTCAAGTGTGTTGGCCCCACATTGGAACAAACTACTGCACACATCTTCAGAATAGAAACTATGCCTTATAGGCCTATCATTGATGACTTCATTTCAGTACTTTTATTTACTTTTGTAAGGTAAATTAAAAGTTTAAAGTTTACTATTTGCTACTTGGTCCTTTGGTTGACCTTTCTGCATGTGAAGTTCTCGTTTATTTGAATGAATGAATGAATGACCCAACCTTTAGCCAGGAAAGATTTACACCCTTAGGAGAACATGAATGAACAGAAAAGTTACTAGCCTAATAATTGGTGAACTGGTAGGCCTACTTTTTGAATAGCGTAGCATAGGATATGAATTTGCCAACCGAATGCAGTTCAAATCGCAGTGCGCTCATTATAGCGATAGCTTTGGGATCTTTAAAAAGCGTCTATAAATAGACTACTTGTTTACCTGGTTCTTAACTAATCAAATTTCCTTACATAGTCTTAGTGTGTAGGCTATGTTTATGATTATTGCTATTATTCTGTTAAATCAAAGATTCTAGAACAGACTCTGTTCTAGAATCTTTGTGTTAAATGTATTCTGTTCTAACAAATAATAGGCGTAATAGTAAATCGGGTATTAATATTCCGGTATTGACGGATTGTGACGTGTGTCCCTTAGGTTTCGTTTCACCGATCAGCTGAGTACATTTCCTCGGAAGAGCCAATTGTTGTGTAAACAGCTATTTGCGGTTAGGTTCAAATAACTTCAGGGTTGCACTTTCCTAGCCGACAGTTGGAGAGGGAATCCATTGTGTTTTTTTATGTTTGATAGTTAGGCTACTGTATAGCCTATTTAAGGACGGTTTGGGGGGAGGATGCCGCGACGAACACTGTATGAAAACCGTCAGATAGGACTTGACTTTATTGAGTTCCTGGGCGAAAGTAATAGGCGGTCTGTTAAATTCACTAAACAAGAACTCAAAGATATCTACAACAACGAGTTCCGGGACAGGTGAATAATCTCTTTTTAAAACAGTTTACAGACGGATCTCTGGTCATCACAGTAGGCTATTTACTTCAAAAACATCTGTGTTGTGTTTTGCAGGGATGCCAAGGACTCAAATTTTTCAAATGTCTTGTTTGCACTTTGCCATGCGAATAAAGCGCGTATTATCCGTGGGCGTGTGCACATCGATCCTAGGGTAAGAAAGTTGTCATTATATTGTCCTTTAGGCTTTAAAGTTTCTGCTTATTATATTCAGTCATATTTTCCTTGATTTACTCGGCATTCATGATAAGCGCAAAAGTAATGTTGAGAAATTAGTTTGCTTCCTGTGCTGCTGGGTCAATATACGCGCAAACACTGTTCACTGAACATTACACACTGTCACTGACTGAACATTACACAACACTGTCATCGCATTTTTGGAGATTTAGATGTGTGTGCGTTTGTGTGTGTGCGCGCGTGCATGTGTCTCAGATCGCCCCTCTCACAAAAAAAAAAAAAAAAAAAAAAAAGTGGGTACTGGGTGAGTGGTACTGGGTTCTAGACCAGTAGCGATGTTCTAGGTATGAACTGTGAGTGAACTCTGACTGGAGGACTGGGTTCTAGACCAGTGGTGATGTTCTAGGTATGAGCTGTGATTGGACTCAGACGCAAGGACTGGGTTCTAGACCAGCAGACCGATGGTGACGCTCATCTGCGGTGTCCTGGGTCATGTGGTTCATGACTCATGTTCCTGTGACTCAAGATGTGACACGGAACAGCAATACACTAAACACTTCATTAGGAGTTTTGTAAATAAACAGAAAGGACTCCATAGGGTGAAAAAGTGCCTATCACAAGAACACACCCACCCAATCAATAGGACACACCCACTTGATAAATAAGATCGAAAGCCAAACTAAAGGGTCCACTAGTGAGGATAAGTGAGTAGGAGACTAGAGTTGGGGGGGGGTCTCTTTGGGCTCTCAGGACTGTCACGGTGTGAACAAACAAGCAGGTGGTCTGGACCTGAGGCAGGCGCTGTGTGTCCTACCTGCGGTAAATGATAGTTGTGTGTGTGTGTGTGTGTGCTGCAGTCAGTCACAGTGGATCTCACTGACACATTCACCCATAAATGAATAAACACATGAATAATAATAATAATAATAATAATAAGCTTTATTTGTATAGCACCTTTCATACACAGAATGCAGCTCAAAGTGCTTTACATTTGAAGCATGTAACACAATAATAGTCAGTCAGTCATTATCAATCACTTTTCTTCATTGCTAGGGGCCGTTTATGATCCACTCAGCAACATATCAAAAATATAGAAAATGACGTCATAAGACTGGCAGCCTTAACCCTCTTACCCCCACAAGCACGCCTATATGGCAACTGTGGCAAGGAAAAACTCCCATATTCCAGGAAGAAACCTTGAGCAGAACCTGACTTAATAGGGGAGCCCATCTGCTTCTAGCTGGCTGCGCCCCCTCCAATAGCAGCAGATGTAGAATAATCTGAAAAAGTAGTCTACAGGATAAGATGAGTTAACTAAAAGCTTTCCTGTACAGGTATGTTTTCAGATCTTTTTTAAAAATATTTACTGAACTCGCCTGCTTGATGTACAGAGGCAGGGTGTTCCATAGTTTGGGGCATAATGGGTAAAAGCAGCTTCTCCACTTTGCTTGTGGAGCACTTTGGGTAATGATTAAAAGATTAGAATTGGATGATCTAAGTTTCCTTTGTGGTTGATAAGATATTAAAAGCTCAGAGATATATGAAGGTGCTATGCCATTCAGAGCTTTGTAAGTAATTAACATGACCTTAAAATTCTATAGGAAATAGGGAGCCAGTGCAGTTCAGCCAACACAGGGGTGATGTGTTCTCTCTTCTTAATCTTAGTTAAAAGTCTAGCCGCAGAGTTCTGTATGAGTGCCAATTTCTTTAGATGTTTTTTGGGAAGACCAGTGAAAAGTGCAAGGCTAGAGTTGGGAGGGGGTCTCTTTGGGCTCTCAGGACTGTCACAGTGTGAACAAACAAGCAGGTGGTCTGGACCTGAGGCAGGCGCTGTGTGTCCTACCTGCGGTAAATTATAGTTGTGTGTGTGTGTGTGTGTGTGTGTGCTGCAGTCAGTCACAGTGGATCTCACTGACACATTCACCCATAAATGAATAAACACATGAATGAATGAATGAATGAATGGCACAGAGCACTCACTGCAGTAGTGAACATGATAATGGTGGAAATGAATTTCTTTTCATTGTTATGCAGTCGCTGAAAAAGAAACCGTTTGATTCGATGTTAGAAAGGTGTCCTTGCTCATTAACTTGTGCAGTTGACGTGCCTCTGCCCTCTTGACCCCTCTTGACCTCTCTTGACCCCTCTTGACCTTTCTTGACCCCTCTCTGCTCTGTGGCTGGCATCTCGTCTGCGTCCGCTTCCAGGTGAGACTGCTGGACCAGTGGAGACAGCCCCGCAATCCTCCCGCCCCCCCGCCACCATTAGCCAATGGCGCGGCAGCGCCAGCGGGGGTGTCTGAGCCAGAGTCTGCCGTCAAGGCCCGGAGACAAATGGCCGCGAGTATCTACTCCAGAATCAACAGGGACAGGTACACCTGAGCACCCTCACCTGAGTCAGTAGGGACAGGTACTCTTCAACATCCACACCTGAGTCAGTAGGGACAGGTACTCCTCAACATCCACACCTGAGTCAGTAGGGACAGGTATAGCTGAGCACCCTCATCTGAGTCAGTAGGGACAGGTACTCCTCAACATCCACACCTGAGTCAGTAGGGACAGGTACTCCTCAACATCCACACCTGAGTCAGTAGGGACAGGTATAGCTGAGCACCCTCATCTGAGTCAGTAGGGACAGGTACACCTCAACATCCTCACCTGAGTGAGTGGGGGCAGGTACACCTCAACATCCTCACCTGAGTGAGTAGGGGCAAGTACACATCAACGTGCCTCATGGATGCGTGTGCTGTGTTTGCTGTGCTGCAGGTCGGAGTTCATCGCTGACCGGGGGGGCGTGCGGATCTCCTCTGGCCATCAGCAGGGTGAGGGGCGGATCTGTGTGAGTGTGCAGAGCGCGGCGGAGTGTGAGGTCCAGCTGTGTGTGGAGAACACGGGCGACGGAGCCGTCCTCTTCACCTACTACTCCCTACTGCACTGGGTGGTCTGCTTCAGCCTGGAGGACGAGCAGAAGGTCACCCGCGCCCGACCTCTGCACCTGCCGCCAGGTAAGGGGGCAAGGCCGAGGGGGCACTGGGGTCCAGTGGTCGTGACGTGGGGTGACGTGGTCATAGAAACCTGAAGGTTTGCGCTGTGCTTCAGCTTAGAGGACCAGCACAGCATCACCCAATCAGACCCCTAATTCCAGCCAAGGTATGTTAGCATTGGTAGCATTGTCCTGTTTATGACATGGTGATCTCAGTCTTACAACGCCTGAGGGTTTCAGTGAAATATTCCTGTTTTTTTCCCCCTGAGTTCTGAAGGTGTGTGTAGTGTACTTAGATGTTGTGGAGTTCTGGAGGTGTGTGTAGTGTACTTAGATGTCGTTGTGGAGTTCTGGAGGCATGTTCCAGCCTGCGTGTTTGTTCAGGTTTGCCAGCTAACTCTTTTGATTCCCATATCAGGTGGTATTATATAGTTGTTACTGTTTATTGCTGTGCTCCATATTACTGTTTATTGCTGTGCTCGTTGCTTTTATGTGCAGCAATGTCAAACACACTGACAATCATGGCACTCACAGCTGTCCAGTGGAATTAGAAGTAACTAATAAAGGTTTTACATAACTGCTACCGTAGATGGTAAAAAGTACATTAGAAGGTGTGTCAGTCGTATGTCATAGCTGGCATTTTCAAAAAGCCACAGCTACTCACGGGTCATTATTAGGAAGGGATGTCACAGCTGGGCGGGTCAGGGTTCACTTTGGGCCATCTTAGATATGAACTTTACTGTAGGAACTTGGTGGTGCTGTATTAGTTTCAAACTGACATTCTGATAATAGACAGAGCTGCCTCTTAGATATGAACTTTACTGTAGGAACTTGGTGGCGCTGAATTAGTTTCAAACTGATTTCTGATAATAGACAGAGCTGCCTCTTTGTCCATACCTATGTGTGGCCAGAAGGGCAGGTACTATGAAGCACGGTTGTTCCGTCCTGGAATGTGACCCTTTCGGTCCATTCTCGGCAAACTGGGTCCCCTCTTAGTGCTGAATTGATACCCAGTCCAATCATACCTGAAGAAAAGGGGAACCCACCCATTGTTTTATTTGACTAGAACCATCCCCCTCCAGCACTGCAGGTCTGCAGAACTGACCCAAGCTCATGTTCCGTTCCTCAGGAGAGCAGAATGGTGTGACTCTGCGGTTCTGCAGAACTGACCCGAGGTCTTGTTCCATTCCTCAGGAGAGCAGTATGGCGTGACTCTGCGGTTCTGCAGAACTGACCCGAGGTCTTGTTCCATTCCTCAGGAGAGCCGTGACTCTCTGCGGTTCGGGCTAGCACGTGGGGTCTTGTTCCATTCCTCAGGAGAGCAGTATAGGCGTGACTCATGGTTCTGAGAACTGACCGAGGTCTGCAGAACTGACCCGCAGGTCTTGTTCCATTCCTCAGGAGAGCAGTATGGCGTGACTCTGGCGGTTCTGCAGAACTGACCCGCAGGTCTTGTTCCATTCCTCAGGGAGCAGTATGGCGGACTCCGCGGTTCTGCAGAACCCAATCGGGTCTTGTTCCATTCCTCAGAGAGCAGTAGGCGATGCGGACTCTGCGTTCGGCTAGGCACGTGGGGTTCTACCAGGCCACGTTGGTGTTTGAGTTCCGGTCGGCATCGGCGGCGGCGGACAGCCCGCCCTTCCACGTGCTGCGCTTCATCGAGGGGATGCACACCTCCGCCCTGACCGAGGCCCTGGCGCCCATCGCCCCCTACACGCCACGCAGGATCAACGCCAGCCAGCACCCCAACGCCAGGGTGGAGGACGGAGTGCGCCCAGACAGGTGTGTGGTCAGCAGACAGGTGTGTGGTTAGCAGACAGGTGTGTGGTTAGCAGACAGGTGTATGGTCAACAGACAGGTGTGTGGTCAGCAGACAGCTGTGTGGTCAGCAGACAGGTGTATGGTTAGCAGACAGGTGTATGGTCAGCAGACAGGTGTATGCAGGTGTGTGGTCAGCAGACAGGTGAATGGTTAGCAGACAGGAGTGTGGTCAGCGGTCCCTCCATCGCACCACTGCGATGATCAGTCTGTGCATTAAATTCCCACAGCTTATCTACACATTAACCTCACCAGTGTTTACATTGACTTCCTACAGCTTACAGTATCTACATATAAACCTCAGAAGTGTTTGCGGTGGAGTTTAACGAGTAGGAAATGATGGGTGTTGATATGCATTCTACTGAAAATATTCCATTTCAGGTGCCATAGTTCTGCATATGATAAATAAATTAGTGTAGACTTAAAGTTCTCAAGTATTCTGCTGGGATTCAGACGTGGAAAAAGCTGTTTAAAGGAACATGCCACCCAAAATCAGTAGTAATATATGTTCTCACCTTAACTTTCACGAGTTGAGTCATACCTCTCCCACGTCGGTATGAGCACTCAAATGCTCTGGCGCGTGGCGCGAATGTGTTAGCATGTTGCTATGCTAGCGGGCTCTGCCGTAGCCGTAGAGGGAGTAAGATGGCATTAATCAAACACATCCACGTTTTCCCTACTTAAATACAGTTGCACAAGTAGTTGATAAAAATGTGTAAGGGCACACAACATGAAACGTGACAATTTTCCAAGCGAATAAACAGGAGAACTACAATGTCTGGCGCAATAGCACTTGGGAGTACTTCGACCTAGGTAGTAATATTAACTAGAAACGCAATTCCCAAGGAATTACCAGTGCATGAAAATGCAAAAGTTGTAATGTAAAACATCATGTATAGTTAAAATAGATAATACAGAGCTGGTTACTGCCGTAATCCTAGAACAGACATGGTGGTTGCATAGCTTAATAAAAGTTGATAGTTTAAAAGTAGACTGTTTAAAAGCTGAATGTAGATAGTTTAAAAGTTGTTGATAGACAGCTAGTTTAATGAATGTTGATATTTAAATAGTTTAATGGCTGTGTATAGGTAGATATTTGAGGATAACTAAAAGTTGAAATGGCTCTAATGTTTGCTAGCAGTTATGCTAACATTTTTAACTATGCTAACCATGCTACTTAGCTAACGTTTTCTAGCAGTTTTGCTAAACATGCTAACTATGCTAGCAATGTTAACATGCTAACCATGCTACTTAGCTAACTTAGCTAATGTTTTCTAGCAGTTTTGTTAAAAATGTTAGCAATGCTAACAAGCTAACCATGTTACTTAGCTAACGTTTTCTAGTAGTTTTGCTAAACATGCTAACTATGTTAGCAATGCTAACTATGCTAACCATGCTACTTAGCTAATGTTTTCTAGTAGTTTTGCTAAACATGCTAACTATGCTAGCAATGCCAACTATGTTAACCATGCTACTTAGCTAACCTAGCTAATGTTTTCTAGCATTTTTGCTAAAAAATAAAAAATGCTAACTATGCTAACAATGCTAACTAGCTACAGTGGGTAGGAGTCATAGTTGATGACAAGTGTTGACATAGTTGATGACAAGTTAAAAGTTGTTGATAGACAGCTAGTTTAATAGATAGATAGTTTAGTGATAGTTTTTAAAAGTAGACTGTTTAAAAGTTGAATGTATATAGTTTAAAAGTTTAAAAGTTGGATGTAGATAGTTTAAAAGTTGTTGATAGACAGCTAGTTTAATAGATAGATAGTTTAATGATAATTTATTGACTTTTATTTTGAAACAGTTTTGGGCAGAGGAAACTGAATTGAAAGTTGAAAGTTAAATAGGATGTGTAGTCTTAATTGACCCAGATTGTATGCTTAAAGCCTGAGGCTGCAGGTGGCCTGAACACCTGGCATAGGATTCTAATTGCTTAATAGCCGTATTGTGATGTCACAATCACAATGTTAAGTCTGTTAAGTATGTTAAGTTAAACTGTTCAAGAGAAATTGTGTACGGAAAAAGTGGTTAGCGGAATAATAATAAGAAGTTGTTGCCTAGGAAGAACAGTACAGTGCATTTTCATGCACTGTAATTAACACCTAATTGTAGATCCTATCCGGCGGCGCTGCTGACATGAGGCTAGAAAGCTCTTGCCTGTTCAGCGCATTTCTAGTGTGTGTGCCTCTCTCTCGCTCAGAGGGGAGGGGGAGGCTGAGGGGTCGATCAAGCATGGATTCTAAACTCTGGTGGATAGGATAGGAGCACCTTCTAGAACACATCACTGCATGCTATATGAAAAGGTTCAATGGACTTCACTGCATCTAAGAAGAAAAATCCATATTTTAATCTTTATAGCAAAGGCCCTAATGGGCAAACTTCCCAGTTATATTTGTAATCTTTTGTCATTTTGCCCTTCTACATACAACACCCGTTCCTCAAACAAGCTCCTCCTACAGTCTTCAACTTCCCGAACTAAACTGGGAAAATCTGCCTTTTCATCCTTTGCACCACATGCATGGAATGAGCTACAACACACACTTAACATGGACTCCTTACCCTCCTTAAATGTTTTTAAAAGTATTTTAAAGCTGGCTTACACTGAGCAGTGTCACTGCTTCTAGTGTTCTATTTTTCAAATATATTTTAGCTCTCCTTAGTCTTTGTTGTCTCTGACTCTGTGTCTTCTGTGTTAGTGTGCTGTTGTTGTTATTGTGCTTTGTTGTCTCTGACTCTGTGTCCTCTGTGTTAGTGTGCTGTTGTTGTTATTGTGCTTTGTTGTCTCTGACTCTGTGTCCTCTGTGTTAGTGTGCTGTTGTTGTTAGTATGCTTTGTTGTCTCTGACTCTGTGTCCTCTGTGTTAGTGTGCTGTTGATGTCTTTGCTCTGTACCCATGTCCCATGTTGTATTTTCTTTGTCTTTTTAAAAAAAAAATTGCTGCCATCTTGACCAGGACTCCCTGGCAGAAGAGACATTGTGTCTCAATGGGACCTTCCTGGTAAAATAAAGGTTTAAATAAAAAAAAAACAATAAATAAAAAAAACCAATTAGGTGTTAATTAATATTACTACCTAGGTCGAAGTACTCCCAAGTGCTATTGCGCCAGACATTGTAGTTCTCCTGTTTATTCACTTGGAAAATCGTCATGTTTCAAGTTGTGTGACCTTACACATTTTTATCAACTACTTGTGCAACTGTATTTACGTAGGGAAAACGTGGATGTGTTTGATTAATGCCATCTTACTCCCTCTATGGCTACGGCAGAGCCAGCTAGCATAGCAACATGCTAACACATTCGCGCTGTGCGCCAAAGCGTTTGAGTGCACATACCGACGCGGGAGAGGTATGACTCAACTCGTGAAAGTTAAGGTAAGAACATATATTACTTCTGATTTTGGGTGGCGTGTTCCTTTAAGATTTGAAAACAGATCATATATATATAATGTATATAATGTAATATATATGTATCAAAAAGCGCTGATAACTTCAGGTGCACACGTCTCATGCTTTAATCCCTGTCACTGACATAAATAAGCTGCTTTCAGACAAAGGTGTGTGTGTGTGTGTGTGTACATGTAGCTGCTTTTAGACATAGGTGTAAGTCTGCATGTTCTGCGGTTGTCAAGCGGTTGGGTTGTCTGAACAACATATCCTGACATGTGGAACTCCGAACTTAGTCGGCTCTTACACTACTCTCCTCCTAGTATTTCCAACAGACATTATGTAAATTACCTTGTGTCTTAACAAAGCGAAGAACATGCAGGGATTCTGTTCATGTGCGTTGTTATGGCAGCAGATCCAGTATCTGTTTCATTCCAGAAGCACTTGTGGAAAGTAATGGACGCGTGCAAAACATGAATTCAGCAAAGAATGTCTTTATCTATAAAAATGTCATCCAGTTTCCAGTATCAAAAGGCAATAAACAAAGGTTCTTAATATCACAATTTGTCAATCTTATTCCCTACTGAGCACAGCAAGCACGGTCAAAAAACGGTGTTTATCCGTGCTTCTTCGATCCTTCTAACTAACGCTCTCTTCCAATTCGTCTTTACGCGTGGGTACCAAACTAAAAATAGTCTTTATTATTTTCACATTGGCATTAACTTAAATTGGCATCATTCTTTCCATGAAATAATGAGGAAATACACACGATCTTAATACAAATTGAAAAAAATATGAAATATTTTTCTATGGCTCTAACCTGCGTGTTCATCCACGTTCATCCTGTTTAACCACGCAGAGATTCTGTTCATGTGCGTTGATGCCGTTCACAGATAATGTCCGCATGAAAGCATCATATCTGAATGACCAGAAGGGTCGGACATCCGTTTGATAAAGATCGGCATATAGTGCGGAGGACATGTCTGAAAACAGCTATAGACTCCTCAGACCAAACCAGGGCTGTTTCTAAGTCAGCTCTGGTTGAGGTTCTATGTTCCGTGTCTCTTGGTTTTAGAGTCAGCTCTGGGGTTCTGTGTTCCGTGTCTCTTGGTTTTAGAGTCAGCTCTGATTGGGGTTCTGTGTTGTCTCTTAGTTTTGTGGTCCAGAACCTGAAACAAGTGCTGATTTTGGAGAGCTATGACATTCCCCTCTACATCGATGACCTGATCTCCTACATGACTCAGAGCAGAAGGGCCTCCATGGATCTACACCCTGAAGTAAGTCATTAGGATCCACCATGACTCAGAGCAGAAGGGCCTCCATGGGCAAGGTCTACACCCTGAAGTAAGTCATTAGGATCCACCATAACTTATCTCTTCACAAGGTCTACACCCTGAAGTAAGTCGTTAGGATCCACCATAACTTATCTCCTCACAAGGTCTACACCCTGAAGTAAGTCATTAGGATCCACCATCACTTATCTCCTCACATCTTCTTCTGTATGATGCAATGGGCGGACATACAGAAGGCTATTACACATGTATTAACAACATGTATTGGTCATATAATTGTTCTCATGTCAGAAACCCTGACATCAAACTTAATTTTGTATTGTATTGAGTTCAAGCCAAATCTGACTGTTGGGGGAAAACATATTTGCATATGCCGTTTGTTGATATGTTTGCTAATATCGTAAGTATGATATAAGTGCGTATAAGGAGTATGACTGTGTGTGATAAGGTTTGTGTGCGACTACTGAAGCACTGAATTGCATAATACTAAGGTATGTGGTTAAAGGTCAGTTGATTGATTTGCATTAAAGGCAGGTACATGAGCATTATATGCACTTATCAAACATTGAATTAAACTTATCAAATCTCAAATTAGCTGACATTAAAGTATGTAAGCTGTAACACCATATTACTGCATTACTGCACATACATTAATTAAATTATAAACTATTGTTGTTGTTGTTGTTGTTGTTTGTTGTCAGAGCGCTGCTGGAGTCTCCTTTGAGCTTTGAGAACTACACGGAACGCTTCCAGGTGCTTCTGCAGCTGGAGGAGACTCAGATGCAGGTGGACATCCGGACGTACGACATGCAGGACGCTAAGATGGACAGAGACCCCAACAACAAGAACAACAAACTGCTGGTGCTCAAGGTACTAGATGATGCTGACACCGACATCACCTCACAATATCACATTACAGCATCTGGAGGTTACTGTGCATTAAATGCCATCAGTGGTACAATATCACATTACAGCATCTGGAGGTTACTGTGCATTAAATGCCATCAGTGGTCCAATATCACAACACAGCATCTGGAGGTTACTGAGCATTAAATGCCATCAGTGGTCCAATATCACAACACAGCATCTGGAGGTTACTGAGCATTAAATGCCATCAGTGGTCCATGTCACTGTGCCATTACTCCTACACATTGCACATACAGTACACCCAAACACCTTTCTGCAAATACAAACACCTTCTGGAGATGGTATGCATGCCAGAGCCAGGCCAGAATGTGTTGGTTACCCAGCGCAAACTAAACAACTGTAAATCAAAAAACAGCATTATAGTATAGAGTTCAGAGACAGTGTCAGGACTAGATGAATCATCTAAGATAGATCATCTAGGTGGTGTAAGATGGAGTATCTGGGTGTTGTAAGATGGAGTAGATGGAGTATCTGGGTGGTTTAAGATGGAGTATCTGGGTGGTGTAAGATGGAGTATCTGGGTGGTGTAAGATGGAGTATCTGGTGGTGTAAGATGGAGTAGATGGGTATCTGGTGGTGTAAGATGGAGTATCTGGTGGTGTAAGATGGAGTATCTGGGTGGTGTAAGATGGAGTAGATGGAGTATCTGGTGGTGTAAGATGGAGTATCTGGGTGGTGTAAGATGGATTTTTGTCTCTTCACAGGTGCCTGGTGTTGCAGAGAACCGACCCTCTGTCCTCAGGGGTGACCACCTCCTGGTCATCAAGTCCAAAGAGCGCCACCTAGTGCCCGTAACCCAACACAAGGGCTATGTGCACCGTGTGGAGTGGGATCAGGTCAAGCTGGGATTCGGGTCAAAGTAAGATGACTTACTTTGTAAGATACAGAGACTAGTTTTGGAGACTTTTGTTTACATTTTATTTTACTTTTATTCACTATAATTTACTATTTGTTGTTTTTGTTTATGTAAATCAGCTTGAATTGTCTCTGTGTATCCTGCTATTATAGTCTGTTATAGTTAAAAGGTACTCTAAGCTATGTTACACGGTTTCTAAAAATGTTTTTGTCACATTCAGTAAACATCACCTCACCATCCGCTAGCTGCTTGTGTCCTGAATACACTGTAAAAAAAACGCGGCCTCAGTGGACAGTCCAGGCTCTAAAAACGGAAACAAAAACAACCTGGTCCAGCCTAGACCATAAAAACATAACAAACTGTTCCAGCCAATCACCGACGAGATGCGCATTTAGGAGAGTTTCAATTGCACAGGAGGGAGTAGCGAGCTAGCTCTCTGTTTTGTTTGAACATCAACAGAAGTGACCCAACCCAAGTTACCCAACATCGCTTAGAGCACCTTTAAGCAATAACCCCCGAGAGCCCGTAGGTTACACTGATTATAGAACGGCTAAGGGGGTTTTAGACTCAATAAGCCACTTGAGTCCGTACCGTAGGTTACACTGATTATAGAACGGCTAGCTAGGAGCCTATGGCTAGGAGACATTGTTAGGCACGACACGCAAGCAGAGTCTAAAACCCCCTTAGCCGTTCTATAATCAGTGTAACCTACGGTACGGACTCAAGTGGCTTATTGAGTCTAAACCCAGCATGCCGCTTTAGAATTTCTATAATCAGTGTAATCTGGACTTCAGTGGCTTATTGCTTTTCAAATTGGTTACTACAACATGGGGTTGTGCTGGATTATACAGTACAACTGCATCGAACACAATTCAGCCAATCATAATTAAGGACCGGAACTACAGTATGCGTTTTAGAATTTGTGTTACTATTACTGCTGCTACTGCTGCTGCTGCTGCTACTACTGCTACTACTACTGCTGCTACTGCTACTGCTACTGCTACTACTGCTGCTGCTACTACTGCTGCTGCTACTGCTACTGCTGCTACTGCTGCTGCTGCTACTGCTACTACTGCTACTGCTGCTGCTGCTGCTGCTGCTACTGCTGCTGCTGCTACTGCTGCTGCTGCTGCTGCTACTACTGCTACTGCTGCTGCTGCTGCTGCTACTACTGCTGCTACTGCTGCTACTGCTGCTGCTACTGCTGCTGCACTGCTACTACTGCTGCTGCTGCTGCTGCTACTGCTGCTGCTACTACTGCTACTACTGCTGCTGCTGCTGCTGCTGCTGTTGCGTCTGACCCCCTCCTTGTCCCCCTCTGTCCAGGCTGCTGAGGGACTTTGTGGACGGCATGGGCTTTGATGTGGAGTTCACTGTAAACCGGCTGCCCATCAGGCTCCAGCACAGAGCAGTGGAGCTGGCTACGGAACACCACCTACGTGACCTGCTCTTCCCCACGGGGGCAAAGGTCGCGACCCCTGCAGAGCTGCCCAATCTGAGGTCAGTTACTGTAAGGACAACACAACACGCCTAATGATTCTTTGGGCATATACTGTATCACTGATGAGAACAGGTGAAGTGAATCACTAGTCTGGATGAGCATTTAGTAAAAAATATGTTAATGCGTAAATATAAATCCTTATTCCACTGCTTGGTTGAATTTCCCATTGTCCTACATAATTTAGAACGACCATTAACCATATGTTATCTGCACACCTATGAAGTAGATCCATTTTTTTGGCCGCATCACACTTGTATATTAATTCGCCGAACTCGTTGTGAAGTTTAAATGAACTGTCACGTTGCATCCGAGCTGTAAAATGCAGACGTTCAGAACATGGCAACATTGTAGCATATGATGGAGGTGGCTTTTAGCTAGATGGATGACAGCAGGCTAAGTAGGCCTAAAATAGCGATGTTTCAAAGCTAAAGTTCATCAGAATCTTGGGATAGAACGGGAGAGATAGAACTAACGACTGGCCTTTGGCTGTAGCAACCATCCATTTAGAACTAGTAACGGCAGTTTGTCCTGCAAGTTGAGAAATTAGTTGATATGTGTTGGAAGAAAGTAGTTCTACAAACAAGACAAGTTTTAGCGATTAAAACGGGAACAGGAAATGAACACAACGCAAGTGGCAACAGTGGAATAAGCGGGATAATGGACTCCACGGTGGTCTGTTCACAGATTAATGCTTCGCGACGGGGGCCGTTTTACAACCTCGACCGTGCATTAATTTCTGTGAACAGATCATCATGGAGTCCATTATCCCTTACTTAGCTGTGTATGTATATACTCAGGAGATGTTTTTTCTTACATAGATAGATAGATAGATAGATAGAACATATCCAACAGTAGAGGTCTAATGGATAGGGATATCTCTGTGTGTGTGTGTGTGTGTGTGTGTGTGTGTGTGTGTGTGTGTGTGTGATGTGTGCGTGCATGTGTGTGTGTGTGTGTGTGTGTGTGTGTGTGTGTGTGTGTACTAAGTGTGTGTGTGTGTGTGTTTGTGTGTGTACTAAGTGTGTATGTGTGTGTGATCTGTTTGTGTGTATACTAAGTGTGTGTGTGTGTGTGTGTGTGTGTGTGTGTGTGTGTGTGTGTGTGATGTGTTTGTGTGTGTACTAAGTGTGTGTGTGTGTGAGAGATCTGTTTGTGTATATACTAAGTGTGTGTGGGTGTGTGTGTGTGTGTGTGATGTGTTTGTGTGTGTACTAAGTGTGTGTGTGTGTGTGTGTGTTTGTGTGTGTACTAAGTGTGTGTGTGTGTGTGTGATCTGTTTGTGTGTATACTAAGTGTGTGTGTGTGTGTGTGTGTGTGTGTGTGTGTGTGTATGTGTAATAAGTGTGTGTGTGTGATCTGTTTGTGTATATACTAAGTGTGTGTGTGTGTGTCCAGGCTGCGTGACCGTAAGCTGGAGAGCAACAGTGAGCAGTACAGTGCTGTGAAGAGCATAGTGGCCGGAGTGTCCAGACCAGCTCCTTACCTGCTGTTCGGACCACCTGGGACCGGCAAGACCGTCACCGTCGTGGAGGCCATCAAACAGGTGTGTGTGTGTGTGTGTGTGTGTGTGTGTGTGTGTGTGTGTGTGTGTGTGTGTGGACAAGCAAGACCGTCACCGTCGTGGAGGCCATCAAACAGGTGTGTGTGTGTGTGTGTGTGTGTGTGTGTGTGTGTGTGTGTGTGTGTGTGTGTGTGGACAAGCAAGACAGTCACCATTGTGGCGGCCATCAAACAGGTGTGTGTGTGTGTGTGTTTGTGTGGAATGGCACAACCCTCACCATTGTGGCGGCCATGAAACAGGTAAAGGAATATGGCCAGCTATAGAGTGATGCAACAGCAGAACCACAGAGTGAAACAGAACAGTGATGCTGAAACAGAACCATAGAACCATAGAGTGATGCTGAAACAGAACCATAGAGTGATGCTGAAACAGAACCATAGAGTGATGTTGAAACAGAACCATAGAGTGTGATGTTGAAACAGAACCATAGAGTGATGCTGAAACAGAACCATAGAGTGATGTTGAAACAGAACCACAGAACCATAGAGTGATGCTAAAAAAGAGCCGTAGAGTGATGCTGAAACACACAGTGATATAAAACATACGAGCGATGTGAAGTCATGAGGAGCTCATTTGTTTTTTAACTATGACTGGGTTTGCTTGTAATGTCAACTAAGGCATGACATTATTTGATTTGGTTACCTGTTTGCCCAGGTGAGCTTTAGGCAGGTGAGATCTTGCCGTGCCAGTAGTGGGTGACTCACCTGTTTGGTAATGATAATGTGGTGCAGGGAGTTCACCTGGTTGGACTGGTCACAGTGCTGTGTTCTACAGGACGGGAGTGTGAGTTTATTTGAGTTGGACTGGTCACAGTGCTGTGTTCTACAGGACGGGAGTGTGAGTTTATTTGAGTTGGACTGGTCACAGTGCTGTGTTCTACAGGACGGGAGTGTGAGTTTATTTGAGAACAACACGGTTAGTGGAGCCACAAGATGAAGAGGTTGTGAACACATATAACACATTATAATAAATCCATAAAATGTCCTTAAAATTTCTGTGTGTGTGTGTGTGTCCTCCATAGCTGTATGATTCTCCCTCCTGCTCCCACATCCTGGCATGTGCTCCGTCTAACAGCGCTGCTGATCTGCTGTGTGAGAAGATTCTGGAACACGCTGACCAACACCAGGTCTACCGCCTCTACGCCAGCAGCAGGGACCCTCGCTTCATACCTCTGGCTGTCCTGGTCAGTTGAGTGTGTGTGCGTGTGTGTGTGATAGTGATGCATGTCATCTCTTTAGATAAATGTGTGTGTGTGTGTGTGTGTGTGTGTGTGTGCAATACTACTACAACTATTTACTAATAGTAACAGTTGCAATACTGTGTGTGTGTCTGTGTGTGTGTGTGAGTGTGTGTGTGTGTGTTACTGTGATTTGGTGAAGGACATGAGAATCTCCATCTGGTGCACTTCTCATATGCAAAGGCCAGATTGTGCCAGTTTCTCACATATGTGTTTTTGTGTGTGTGTGTGTGTTGACCACAGGAATGCTGTAACTTTCACGGTGATGACATTGTGTTTCCCTCCAAAGAGGTGTTATTGGAGTACAAGATCCTGGTGACCACTGTGGTGACAGCTGGACGGTGAGGAAACATGGCCACCGCCAGGGAACCTCTGCTCAGAACAGAGGCTGTATCGTGGGGCATCTACCTTAGAGCATCTCTGCTCAGAACAGAGGCTGTATCGTGGGGCATCTACCTTAGAGCATCTCTGCTCAGAACAGAGGCTGTATCGTGGGGCATCTACCTTAGAGCATCTCTGCTCAGAACAGAGGCTGTATCGTGGGGCATCTGTCTCTTAGAGCATCTCTGCTCAGAACAGAGGCTGTATCTTGGGGCATCTGTCTCGTAGAGTATCTGTGCTCAGAACAGTTGGTTGTCGAGTCGTTTTCCCGAGCTGTTAACTAGAAGTTGCCAATAGAATGCCCCCTGTTGTTGTATCCCGACTCGTCGACTCGCTCAAACCCTGTTTACCCTGAGTTCAAAATGGCTGCAACCATTAACAGTAAATGAGAGCCATAAAGACACTGTTTATTAGCAGTCCGATTTGTCCAATTTGTATCTCATTCAATCTAACTGTAGGTTACTAATGCTCCTCCTGCAGTTCCGTGTGAATCTAACTGTAGGTTATACAGTATATCTGTAGGTTATATATGTATATACAGTATATCTGTAGGTTGTACAGTATATCTGTAGGTTATATATGTACAGTATATATCTGTAGGTTATATATGTATATATCTGTAGGTTGCTAATGCTCGCCTTCTCCGGCATCGGTGCAACAAAACCTTTTCTTTAGCCACACCTTATTTTCAAATGTTTAATTTGCCTAAGGAGGTTTCTAGCGTTGACCACAAGTCATTTTACATGTGTGTGTGTGTGTGTGTATTTTCACCTTACAGGCTTGTAAGTGGCGGTCTACATAAGGGCCACTTTAGTCACATATTTATAGATGAGGCTGGTCATGCCCCTGAGCCAGAGGTCATGATCCCTGTGGCAGGTAAGCACTAAAGGACTCTGGGTAATGTAGTCCCGAGCCTGATTAATGGATAATGTGGTCATTATGTGCATGTGTATATGCTCCTTGTAAACTGTGGTGTCTACGTAAATTATATAAAGCATGCTTTTTCTCATCGTCAGGGTTACTGGACCCCGAGTGTGTGTGAGGTGTGTGTATGTCAGGTCTATGACGTGTGTGTTTTCTCGTCATCAGGGTTACTGGACCCCGAGTGTGTGTGAGGTGTGTGTATGTCAGGTCTATGACGTGTGTATTTTCTCGTCATCAGGGTTACTGGACCCCGAGTGTGTGTGAGGTGTGTGTATGTCAGGTCTATGACGTGTGTATTTTCTCGTCATCAGGGTTACTGGACCCCGAGTGTGTGTGAGGTGTGTATATGTCAGGTCTATGACGTGTGTGTTTTCTCATCGTCAGGGTTACTGGACCCTAAGTCGGGTCAGCTGGTTCTGGCTGGAGACCCTAAACAGCTGGGCCCCATCCTCAGATCACCCATCGCCAAGAAACACGGCCTGGGTGAGTCTGTGTGTGTGTGTATGTGTGTGTGTGTGTGTGCGTGTGTGTGTGTGAGAGAGAGAGACCTCCTGGGTTTGTATGACAGAGAGAGAGAGATAGTTGTGTTTGTGTACAGACAGTTGTGATTGAGTGTGTGTGTGTGTGTGTGTGTGTGTGTTTGTAGAGCTGTCTCTGCTGGAGAGGTTGATGAAACACAACCCTCTGTACCAGAAGGATGAGACAGGCCACTACAACAGCCGCTACGTCACCAAACTACTGCTCAACTACAGGTGTCCCCCCACACACACACACACACACACAAATGCACAAACACACACTGCCAACTGAGGGTAAACTTTATTGTTATTTTCAAAATAACACAAAAATGCGTGATAAATGCATAGAGAGGTACTGTATGACACAAAACTCCCCTGTAGAGGTCTGACACAAAATCTCCCCTATAGAGGTATGACAAAAAAACTCCTACAATGTACAGTATGCCCAATGAATGGGCAGCAGATGTATTCATACCCTATGTGTTATGAATGTGCAGCAGATGTACTCATACCCTGTGTGTTATGAATGGCAGCAGATGTACTCATACTCTATGTGTTATGAATGGCAGCAGATGTACTCATACACTATGTGTTATGAATGGAAGCAGATGTACTCACACTCTATGTGTTATGAATGGCAGCAGAGTAGAGGGGAGGGGAAGACATGGCTTAGTTGGTTGGTTGGTTGATAGATAGATAGATAGATAGATAGATAGATAGATAGATACTGTAGATAGATACTTTATTGATCCCCAGGGGAAATTCAAGGTCTTAGCAGCAGCATACATACAACACAAACACATCCTTTAACAGCAGAAGAGTAATTAAAGTATATAATATAAAAAAACACAACTAAGCAGTAAGGACAGTAGAAGATAAAGAATATGCTAAATATACTAAAATACAAATTATACTAACACTTAATACAATATATAAAAAAAATATATATATATAAATATACTAAAATACAAAATTACAAAATTACAAATTATACTAACACCTTAATCTAAATCAATTCTAAAAAACAGTATCCACATAGTGGTGATTAATAAATCAGAGGCTTTGCAATGACTGAGGCAGGGACTGAGCCTGTGATTCTCTGTGCATAGTAAGGTATGGTAAGGTGCTCTAAGGTGCTCTGTGTGAATGGTGGTAGTGCAATGGTGATAGTGGTCATGGTGATAGTGCAAATGAGTAAGTCAACAGTGCAACAATGCAGAAATAAAGTAAAGTAAAGTCTATATATCTATATATGTTGTCCCCGGGACGCAGAGCTAGAGGTCAGTAGTAATATGAATGTTGTTTGGAATGCCTCCTTCCAGGTCCCATGAGAGCATCCTAAATAGGGCTGTCACTTTACGTTCGAAAATCGATTGCACAATCGATTGGACCAAACAACACAAGTTTCGAAAACTAAAATAGGGAATCGATTTTAACCAAATATGTACACTATTAATTTTAAACAAATTAAACAAAATTCACAAACAAGAATATAAGAATATAAAAAGAATTCGAGTGCAGTAAGCATTTGCTAAAGCTAAAAAGAAAATTCCACCAATTTTACGTGCGAAACAGCTGTTTCAATAAGCTGCTGTGCTGCCTCGTGTTTTGCCAAAATGGAGGACAAGGCGATCAACCTGTGCTGACATGAGAGAGACTAGTGATAGACCCTAATAACTTGAGGGAGTTTGATGTAGAAGTGCCAGATTTTGGTATATCAAACTATGGAGAAGAACAAAGCGGTAGACTTTGCAAACTGTGCAATCGAAGTTCTATCGTGAGGGCTTAAATTTGTTTGACATTTCTAATCGTAAACACAGCTACGTTGAAGCCTGGTATGTTTGTCACTGATGTAATGGCAGTATACTCGGCTTATTGTTTTAGAGAATGAAGCACTCTTGTTTGTCATTGTGCCGCGAAACTTCCGTAATAAATCATCAGAAATATTGCTGGCTTGCGTCTAGAAGCGCCCTCTTCGCGTTAGATCCTAATGCCTGTTCTTTTTTGTGGATTGGCCTATATTTGGCGTTGAAAATGGAAACGTCTTTAGACATGAAAAATCGATTTTACAATTGATTCAATGAACACTTATGTCTCAAAAATCGAACAGGATTTTTTCACAAAAGTGACAGCCCTAATTCTAAAGATCCCTAACACACACACACACACACACACAGGCACACACACACAGGCACACACACACACACACACACACACACATATGAATGCTGTGTGATCTCCTCTCTGCAGGTCCCATAAGAGCATCCTGAAGATCCCTAACGATCTGTTCTATGGCCGGAGAGCTGGTGGCCAGTGCTGGTGAGATGTCCACCCACATGTACTGCACCTGGGAACACCTGCCCAAGCAGGTGGGGCTCTGACCATATGCAACCTGTTGCTCCTTCACCGAGTCTCTGTAGTTCAGAGTCAACGTTCCTTTCTTGTGTGTGTGTGTGTGTGTGTGTGTGTGTGTGTATGGTTGTGTGCGTGTGTGTGTGTGTGTGTGTGTGTGGTGTGTGTGTGTGTGTGTGTGTGTGTGTGTATGGTTGTGTGTGTGTGTGTGTGTGTGTGTGTGTGTATGTGTGTGTGGTGTGTGTTGTGTGTGTGTGTGTGTGTATGGTTGTGTGTGTGTGTGTGTATGGTTGTGTGTGTGTGTGTGTGTGTGTGTGTGGTTGTGTGTGTGTGTGTGTGTGTGTGTGTGTGTGTATGGTTGTGTGTGTGTGTCCCTTCAGAATTTCCCACTGATCTTCCATGGAGTAATAGGGAAGGATGAGAGGGAGGCCAACAGCCCGTCCTTCTTCAACCGCTCCGAGATCGACGTCGTCATGGGATACCTGAAGAAGCTGCTGCTGGAGGCCCAGGGCAAGAAGGGCGTGGCCCGCATCTCCCCCAAAGACATCGGCATCATCGCCCCCTACAGGAAACAGGTGTGTACTGCCTGAGTCTGTTTAGGCAACCCTTGCTGGTGTTAAACCCAACTGCTAAAAAATACTTGCTCAGCTCACTGTGCATTGACTAAAGTGACTATGTGACTAATAGTGGCTATGTGATTAATAGTGACTATGTGACTAATAGTGACTATGTGATTAATAGTGACTGTGTGACTAATAGTGGCTATGTGATTAATAGTGTCTATGTGACTAATAGTGACTATGTGACTATGTGACTAATAGTGGCTATGTGACTAATAGTGGCTATGTGACTATGTGACTAATAGTGGCTATGTGATTAATAGTGACTATGTGACTAATAGTGACTGATAGTGCCTATGTGACTAATAGTGACTATTAGTGACTATGTGACTAATAGTGGCTATGTGATTAATACTGACTATGTGACTAATAGTGCCTATATGACTATCTTACTAATAGTGACTATGTGACTAATAGTGACTAATAGTGCCTATGTGACTAATAGTGCCTATGTTACTAATAGTGACTATGTGACTAATAGTGGATATGTGACTAATAGTAGTGACTATGTGACTAATAGTGGCTATGTGACTAAAGTGACTATATGACTAAAGTGACTATATGACTAATAGTGACTATGTGGCTATGTGATTAATAGTGACTATGTGACTAATAGTGACTGATAGTGGCTATGTGACTAATAGTGACTATTTGACTAATAGTGACTATGTGACTAATAGTGACTAATAGCAGCTATGTGATTAATAGTGACTATGTGACTGATAGTGACTAAAGTGACTATGTGACTAATAGTGACTATGTGACTAATAGTGACTATATGACTAATAGTGGCTATGTGACTATGTGACTATGTGACTAAAAGTGACTATGTGACTAATAATGACTATGGTAATGGTAGGCATAAACAGAACGCTCAGGTGAGGCGAATGTCAATTATGTTTTCAAACAGTGGGATTGGCTCTTTAAAGGCCATGGCGGGACTTCCTGTTTCAGTAAGGGTAGGAGCAGGCTATGTGATTAATAGTGACTATGTGACTAATAGTGACTATATGACTAATAGTGACTGTGGCTATGTGATTAATAGTGACTATGTGACTAATATTGACTGATAGTGGCTATGTGACTAATAGTGACTATGTGACTAATAGTGACTAATAGCGGCTATGTGATTAATAGTGACTAATAGCGGCTATGTGATTAATAGTGACTATGTGACTGATAGTGATAGTGACTATGTGACTAATAGTGACTATGTGACTATGTGACTAATAGTGGCTATGTGACTAATAGCGGCTATGTGACTAATAGTGGCTATGTGACTAAAGTGACTATGTGACTAATAGTGACTATGGTAATGGTAGGCATAAACAGAACGCTCAGGTGAGGTGAATGTCAATTATGTTTTCAAACAGTGGGATTGGCTCTTTTAAAGGCCATGACGGGACTTCCTGTTTCAGTAAGGGTAGGAGCAGGCTATGTGATTAATAGTGACTATATGACTAATAGTGACTATGTGGCTATGTGGCTATGTGACTAGGCTATGTGACTAATAGTGACTATGTGACTAATAGTGACTATGGTAATGGTAGGCATAAACAGAACGCTCAGGTGAGGCGAATGTCAATTATGTTTTCAAACAGTGGGATTGGCTCTTTAAAGGCCATGGCGGGACTTCCTGTTTCAGTGAGGATAGGAGCAGGCTATGTGATTAATAGTGACTATGTGAATAATAGTGGCTATGTGATTAATAGTGATTATGTGACTAATAGTGACTGATAGTGGCTATGTGACTAATAGTGACTAATAGCGGCTATGTGATTAATAGTGACTATGTGACTAATATTGACTGATAGTGGCTATGTGACTAATAGTGGCTATGTGATTAATAGTGACTATGTGACTGATAGTTACTAATAGTGACTATGTGACTAATAGTGACTATGTGACTAATAGTGGCTATGTGACTAAAGTGACTATGTGACTAATAGTGACTATGTGACTAATAGTGGCTATGTGACTAAAGTGACTATGTGACTAATAGTGACTATGTGACTAATAGTGACTATATGACTAATAGTGACTCTGTGGCTATGTGATTAATAGTGACTATGTGACTAATAGTGACTGATAGTGGCTATGTGCCTAATAGTGACTATGTGACTAATAGTGACTATGTGACTAATAGCGGCTATGTGATTAATAGTGACTATGTGACTAAAGTGACTATGTGACTAATAGTGACTATGTGACTAATAGTGACTATGTGACTAAAGTGACTATGTGACTAATAGTGACTATGTGACTAATAGTGGCTATGTGACTAAAGTGACTATGTGACTAATAGTGACTATGTGACTAATAGTGGCTATGTGATTAATACTGACTATGTGACTAATAGTGCCTATGTGACTAATAGTGACTATGGTAATGGTAGGCATAAACAGAACGCTCAGGTAAGGCGAATGTCAATTATGTTTTCAAACAGTGGGATTGGCTCTTTAAAGGCCATGGCGGGACTTCCTGTTTCAGTGAGGATAGGAGCAGGCTTCACTCAATTTGTCTATTTTTTAAACTTTAAGAGTGCTGGCCTGGATAGTTATACATAAAGGAAAGTAGGAGAGAGGCCGCACTATGCATATATACTCTTTTATTTGCACATACGTGCGTTTCGGCGTGTGCCTTCTTCAGTGTGCAACAAGGTAACAATGTAGCCCATCTTATATACCCACACCCATTAACACACCCATATGAACACCCGCCAATGCTGTTAAAGTGATACACATTCCAATAATGTCACTAACTGTTACCAGTGTAACTGTAGCATTGTTAGAGCTATTCTGATCAGTACGTTTGGTCATCAGGTCAGCACGTTGGATACTGCGTGCGCGCTCTAGACAATCACGCACCAAGTTATCTGTATAGCCCCTGTCAAGGAATCTTTGACAAAGTTCCCCACTTGTCGCTCAAATACTGTAATGGTCATAAACAGATCGCTCAGGTCAACAGAATGTCAATTATGTTTTTTTAAAACAGTGGGATTGGCTTTTTAAAGGCCATGGCCGGGACTTCCTGTTTAGTAAGGGTAGGAGCAGGCTGTTTCTTTGCTATAGATTTCAGTGACTATATGTCTACCTTCCTGACAAAACATCAAATGGCAAGACATTGTCATCATAAGGCAATGTGACTAATTGTGACTATGTGAGTGTTAGTGACTATGGTAATCAGTTGTTCTTTTAGGCATAAAAAAATATGTCATCAGGTACCTATACCAATGTCAGATGTTGTTTAAAAGGATTGTCGTTGTAAATGAAATCATGTTCGAATTTACCCATGAAAAGGTTGGAGTAATTAGGCGCCATGGGAGAACCCATGGCGGTACCTTGGGTTTGTAAGAAAAAACTGTTTTGAAACATGAAATAATTCTTTGTTAGAACTTAGCCAATGACAATAGGAACTCAGTATGTGACACTTGGTTTGTTTGTAGGTAATATCCTAAAGCCGATAGACCTGCATCATGCGGGATATTAGTATACAAGCTGGTCACATCCATAGAACACAAGATATCGGTTGCATTAACCTCTCCAATACTTGACAATTTTACCAGAAAGTCGGTGGTATCTTTTAGAAAGGATGGCAGGTTGTGCACTAAATCCTTTATGTGATGATCAACAAATTTAGACAAGGGCTCAGTCACAGATTGGTTCCCAGATACAATTGGACGGCCAGGGGGATTGTCCAGCCTTTTGTGAATTTTAGGCAAAGTGTAAAACACTGGTCTGTAGCAAGTATTTGTATTCATTTTCATCAATGATTGAGTCAGACACAGCTCTCTTGAGTATAGACTTCATTGTGGGATCACTGTGTAAGCGAGCATAAAAGTTAACGTCACCAAGGGACTTCCTGTTTCAAATGTGCCATGTTGGGTTTCCCCTGTCTAACGCTGTGATGCTCCGCAGGTGGAAAAGATAAGACAGGCCATCGAGAGACACGACAAAGAGCTGAAGAAGATTATGGGCATCGAGAACCTGAAGGTCGGTTGACCTTGAATGACCTCTGATGGGATGGTCCATGTGACCTTTTGTGACCTTATCTAATGTTGTTAAATGATTGTTAATTCCCACTGTATGTATGATGACCATAATTGTGTGTGTGTGTGTGTATGTAGGTGGGCTCAGTAGAAGAGTTTCAGGGACAGGAGAGAAGAGTGATTATTGTATCGTGTGTACGTAGCAGTGGAGAACACCTGACCTTCGACGAGAAGTTCAACATCGGCTTCCTCAAGAATGAGAAGGTGTGTGTGTGAGAGATAGATATGAGACATATGCTGTGTGTGTGTGAGAGAGAGATAGATATGAGACATATGCTGTGTGTGTGTGAGAGAGAGATAGATATGAGACATATGCTGTGTGTGTGTGAGAGAGAGATAGATATGAGACATATGCTGTGTGTGTGTGTGAGAGAGATAGATATGAGACATATGATATGTTGTGTGTGTGAGAGAGAGAGATAGATATGAGACATATGCTGTGTGTGTGTGTGTGAGAGAGATAGATATATGTTATGTGTGTGTGTGTGAGAGAGAGATATATGAGACATATGCTGTGTGTGTGTGTGAGAGAGAGAGAGATATGAGACATATGCTGTGTGTGTGTGTGTGTGTGTGAGAGAGAGATAGATATGAGACATATGCTGTGTGTGTGTGTGTGAGAGAGAGAGAGAGATATGAGACATATGCTGTGTGTGTGTGTGTGTGTGTGTGTGAGAGAGAGATATGAGACATATGCTGTGTGTGTGTGTGTGAGAGAGAGAGAGAGATATGAGACATATGCTGTGTGTGTGTGGTCAAAATTAATCCAAGACAACTGGTGTGAGACTGCAGCTTTATTCACGACGCCGGGAGAATGTTACCCACATGAAATGTCAAAGTAACAAGCCCACACATCTGTGGGTGAAGCCAACTCTTATACCTTACCCCACACCCATGGAAAATCACAAGTTGTCGCCCTCCATTAATCACTTAACCTTCTAGTATTTTAACAGAGATACGAAATGTTTACAACCCCACTTAACCATCTGGTGTTTTGACAAAGATAAGAAATGTTCATGACCCCACATCCTGGGGTTACCCAAATACGCTGATACAAGGGTTTAGTTAACTAAACATTCTAACCTAGGAGTTGCAAAAGACACAAGGGTCAGAGTAGGGTGATGGCAATTAGATTTCACTACATGTATGTAAGGTATACTAAACATTCAATGAGAGACATATAAAATTTATCCCACATATTCCCCCCTGTGGAGCTGTAAAGCTACATGTTTAATACAGTACTCTACATGTGTATATACTAACACAACTAGTCTAATTAACATTATATTTAAACCTACCAAACAATGATTAAAAGTCACTTCTAACAATTAATCAGATTATTGAAGTTCTAAATCTAAATTACAAAAGGAAAACAGAAAATGAAAAACACAGTTACATCATCATCATTTAAACCAGGTGCATACAGTCGGGTCAGACTCATTTGTACACTTCTTTTACTAACATGTTTCCTCTATCTCAGTATCTGGTGTTTCCCTAAATGGGAAGATGTCTTCATACATTCCAGTCGCAGTAACCGATACATAACTTGTCACTGTGGTCTGTCTGTTTAGAGCTCTAAATATACAAGCTAATGTGAACTTTCCTATAAGAAGTACTATAAGGACAACCACCACAGGGACAAGGAATGGTAATCCAATTCGTAACATTCCCATCAGGATGTTTGAGGCAGTTGTACCAAATCTTTTCTCAAAGTCCTCCAGAAACATATCAAAAGCAGTAAAGTGGAGGTGGATCTGGCACAGCTTTTCGGATGTCTTCAATATATTGGGTGATATTATTTGTACTCATCTGGCACTAGAAGCAACATGAGGTCTCAACAACCTGACACAAACCCCTTGCTCTGCTAACAACATATCTAGGGCCATTCTATGGGCTACTAGCTCAGTTAGCATATATTTTACTTCCTCATTCAGCATCAGAAAGAGCTGCTGCTGTTTTCATTAAGCTACACTTTGCAGGTGATAAGCTAGTCCGTTAATTTTTTTGTAAAGCTGCTACTACACCACCCAGAGAGAAAAAGGCCAACCCACAGTAGCTCCTTGTCCTGTCCATGGGTCTGCTATAACATATCCTTTCCAGTTACTCATACCTCCTGATGTATAAGTCATCTCTCTTTTCTCTCTATGGGTAAATCTAGTAGATTGTTTTTGATTAGAATATTTTCCATGTAAAATCCACATTGTAGGAGCAATAGCAGCTATGTAACAGGTTCCTACAGCATTAGGAGGCCAGTATGAATATGCCATTTTACCACACACCCAATACATGCCCATGGGAAGCGCAAAATTGAAGTTTGGACTTGGAACACTGCTATACCTTATGAGTGGAAAATAGTTCCCTCCCAGCCAAATCCCATGTTCACTTTGGCTATCAGCCGAATTAAGTTGATCATAATTTGCTTTGAGATAATATTGGCATTTACTATGTCCTAATTGTTTCCTTATCATTTTATCTTTGCCAGAGGACCAACAACAGACAAACACACAAAACCTTTAGTAGCAGGCACCTGCATAGTTTCTAAGTTCCATCCAGATACTCTCAAAGGAAATCCACTATTATTACAAACGGTATAAGGTTTTGCTGCTTGAGGTATTGCTTGTCCCTTTGTGATTGACACAGGCCAATAGTCTTTATACTTTGCATTTGCCTCAGAGTTAATCCACCCTAATTTTCTTTTTGACCACTCTCCTGTTTCATTTAACCACACTGAATCCATTAAGGTCAACATAACATTCAAGGATGAGCCATGCAAGAATTTCTCTATGTTTTCTAACCCTACTTCTGAAAGACATTTAGGGCTAGTACATAGTCTGGCGGCTGCACATACAGAGTCCTGTAAAGTGCGATATGGAAATACTCGCACCTGAAAAGATTTGTCTTGGCATACCCAACATGTGTCATTATTTCCTGTTAATGTTGTTTTGGCACGAAAGGCTAACTCACATACTTTATTGTTACCACACACTTCATCCTTAAGGGGAGGAAGTTATAACTTATAGATGAAGAATAAGCACAACAATCACCAACATCTCGTCTTCTCAGTTATTCAAAACCAAAATAAAAACCTAATCCTAGTCTTCAACAGCAGAGCTGACTTGGGTGGTTTAGTCCCTCCTCAGGTTACTGTCCAAATAAAATTAAATCAAAACAACAAACTTGTAACGTTTATCTAGCTAAACTGAGAAAGAATATTCTTATATGATGCTAGTGATATTTTATTAATCCTCTTCAAAGTATGTATTCTTCAGCCTATTGCAAAAGTGTGTTTTGTCAATCCTCTCGTGCAACCACGTGTTGGTTATGATACTCAGTTCAGTCCATGTATTGTTCGGATTCTTCACCACTCTACAGTGTGACAAATGGACCCAAGAGTCTCTATCCGCAATCCTCATGGCTGTAGGTGTCGCTAAGAACACTTGATCCGAATCCCCACCTCCCCCCCACGACCAACCCCTGTACCTGTCCTCTGCCAGCGTGAAGAGGACACAGCCACCATTAACCCACGCATAAAGCAGCAGGCCCAGACAACATACCAGGACGAGTGTTGAAGGACTGTGCAGAAGAGCTGAAGGATGTTTTACAGACATTTTCAACACCTCTCTGGAGCAAGCAGTCATCCCATCACTTTTCAAAACTGCCACCATCATACCCGTGCCAAAGAAATCATCACCATCATGCTTCAATGACTACCGTCCTGTAGCACTCACGCCCATAATCATGGAAGTGCTTGAGCGGCTAGTCATGTCACACATCAAAGCCACCCTACCCCCCACCCTGGACCCCTTCCAGTTTGCATAAATTGCCAAACGATCCACGGAGGATGCAATCTGCTCTGCCCTCCATCCAGCCCTCACCCACTTAGACAATAAAGACTCATATGTGAGAATGCTGTTCATAGACTTCAGTTCAGCATTCAATACCATAATACCTACAACAACTCATCAGCAAACTGGACAAGCTAGGATTCAGTACCTCCCTCTGCAACTGGCTGCTGGACTTCCTGTTGCAGAGACCACAAGCAATGCGTAGTCGGGACAACACTTCAAGCACTCTGACCCTGAGCACGGGGCCCTCAAGGGGTGTGCTCAGCCCCTGCTCTTCACACTGCTAACACATGACTGTACAACCACTCCACAGCTCAACCATCTGGTGAAGTTTGCGGGACGACACAACACTGGTGGGCCTCATCACTAAGGGCGATGGGGCTCACTACAGAGAAAAGTAGACCTGCTGGCTAAATGGTGCAAAGACAACAACCTCCTGCTAAATGTCAGCAAGACCAAGGAGATTGTTGTCAACTTTCAGAGAGGCCACAAACAACTGCCACCACTGTCCATCGGAATGGAGATGCTGTGGAGAGTGAGCAGCACAACATTTCTGGGGGTGCACATCAGCGGCGACCTCTCCTGGACCACCAACACAGCATCACTGGTGAAGAAAGCCCAGCAGCGCCTCTTCTTCTGTGGCAAATTGAAGAAGGCAAGTGCCACGCCTCCTGTCATGACTACATTCTACAGAGGGACCATCGGGAGCATCGTCTCAGCAGCATCACAGTGTGGGGTGGGCTGCACAGGATCAGAACAGGAAGACCCTCCATAGCACACTGTTAACACAGCTAAGAGGATCATTGGAGCACTCTCCCCTCCCTGCAGGACATTTACACCACCCGCCTCACCCATAAAAGCACTAATGATTGTCAAGGATACAACCCACCCTGCACACAAACTGTTCAGCCTCCTGCCCTCTGGGGCGGTACAGGAGCCTCCGCTCCGCACCCACCAGACTGGCAGTAGCTTCATCCACCAAGCAATCAGGATGCTGAACCTCTACCCACTCTCCCATCACTGACAGGCCCCCCCACCCACCAGCCAGCCAGGAACCTAGGATCCTGTCTGCCTAACCCCCTCCCCAACACCGCCCTGTGGAACTGCACTGTGACTGCGCGAAGCCCTAACGTGTTGCTGCTTCACATCAAGCCTGATATACTTGAAATTACTGCATACTGCATATCAATGTAAATATACAGGTCACACAAGCACAAGTTTAAACTTCATTTAACTGTTAAGACAATATAAATATACAACACAACTACCTTTATTTTTTTTTTTATATATGTCCTATATTTCTATTTTGATACATACATGTTCTAGATTTCAGTCTTGCACTTTAATTTAATGTTTATTGTCTATGACTATGTCTATAGTATGTCTATGTCTGTATTTAAAGCATGTCTATGTCTGCATGGGAAAGTAAGAAACGAAATTTCAATTCTTTGTATGACCAGTGCATGTAAAGAAATTGACAATAAAAGCCGACTTGACTTGATGGGGTTCCAGTGTCCTTTACAAATCTTTGATGAGTCTCCAGGAGCCTGGCTTGGCTGGGTGTGTCCTGGAAGTTTTTTGGAAGGGCAGAGGCCACCTGTTGGGAAACAGAAGACAGAGCAGCAATCAGTTCTCGCATGTAACCATTGTCCTATGTATATCTCTTAGGTTAGGTGGGATCCGGCAAGGGACGTCCGGTCAAAATCTCAAAAGGGCTAAACCCTGTAGATCTTGATGAACGGCCTCTGAGGTAGAGTAGAGCCAAAGGAAGAGCTGTCACCCAATCCATCCCTGTTGACACTATGATTTTAGTCAATTCTGTTGTGCCCCATCTAGGCACACCATCTCTCTTTAAAAGCCTTAGCTACTGATAAGGCATTCACATGCTTGACTTTTTTTTAGAACATGTAAACTATCACCAAACAATATTCATATCCTCTACATTTGTTGAATTTAATGAACTCCATCATTATGTGCTTAAACGGGCCTTCAGATGGTGGGTGATGTCCTTCCTTGACTCTCATTGTAGGTGCAACATCAATTTTTAGACACATAATGCACCTTGCACAATACATGGCTGCTACTGAAGTGAATCCTAGTGTAAAATATATTTGCATGGTCTAAGCCACTGATAGTTTAGCAATAATATGGAAACAAGATCTTGGAAAAACCGGTCTGTCTGTCGGTGTATGTACTGTACCCACAGACCATGTGTTCTGTCCTTACAATTCTTCCATTTCCATCTTTCCTTATTATCTGATGCTTTTATGCTTCCTTTAAAGCCTCTTCAGATGTAACTACATCTGGTATTTGTAAATTCAGAAATGTGGTTTTCAAAAGTTTGGTGATATTCTCTGCACTCCCATGCTGGCTCTTTTCTGTAGCTGCCGCGTCAGCCCTCCTATTGCCCCAGCTGATAACATCTGTATTTGCAGAGTGGGCTGCACATTTTAAGACAGCCACAGATGTAGGGAGTTGAATGGCACATGTGTGTGTGTGTGAGAGAGAGAGATATGAGACATATGCTCTGTGTGTGTGTGAGTGTGAGAGAGAGAGATAGATATGAGACATATGCTGTGTGTGTGTGAGAGAGAGATATGAGACATATGCTGTGTGTGTGTACTGTATGTGTGTGAGATAGAGATATGAGACATATGCTGTGTGTGAGAAAGAGAGAGATAGATATGAGTCATATGCTGTGTGTGAGATAGATATTATTTATTTAACTCATTACAGTTTTTCCTCGATCGTTTTGATACCTGTGTCAACTCTGACATCACATTCTCAAAACAGTTAACACCCGTGTCTGAACAAAAGCACTCTGGACAAAATGACACATTTTGCTTGCAAAAGGCTGTTACTCTCTCAAAACACTTAAAGGAGAATTCCGGTGTGATATTGACCTAAAGTGTATTGAAACATGATACCGAGTGTGAACGTATGTCTCATAGCCCATCTCGGCTTGTCCCCTGCACTCCAAAATCTGGCGCTAGTTAGCCAATGCTACCAACAGCTTTTTCAATATCACACCGGAATTCTCCTTTAAAACATGCAGCAAAAGCAAATCTTGCCTTCAAACACTACAACTTGTTGCCAATTCAAAAACACTCTTTAAATCAATCATTAAACACTTGACAACAAAATGAAAAAACTAGTTCTCAAAATCAGAAAAAAACTGTGAAAAGACAAAATGTACTGAAAACTGTAAAAAAATAATTTATTAATTCCTCCCAAGATGTAACTGTCATTGACATGTAAGACATACAGCAAACACCTGGCAAGATACTGTAAATTTCATTGAACTACAACTTTCATCGAAATAGACCTACAGTAAACACCTTTTGTACTGTTTTCTCCACCAAATAGGCCATACAGTACTTTGTCTAAATGTGCATTAGATCCATACTTGCAAATAGCAACACAAAACAGACATCTCTTATGTATAATGCATGATTGCTGATTGAAGAATTGTGCAAAGGAGTTTCACACAGGTATATCAGAGATTTAGACTTATGCAAGGAATCTATACCACCTGTGAAAAGATGTTTTCCTTTTGTTTAGCATGGGAAAACCAATAGAGTTTGGGGCTTTTGAATGACACCTGTGCTAACTGTTTTGCAAAAGGGTGTAAGAAATGTGTGAACCCAATGAAAATGTGTGAACACATTCGCAAGAGATGACTTCTGCTGTGCAAAGAAAGTAGTCATGAAGACCAAGTGGGTTCCAGTTTACTTAAGCAGGTAAAAGCAATCGAGAAAAACTGTAATTTGGCCGGGCAGGGGCCAGTCTCCTCAGACAGCCTCGGTTAAGTGTTTTGCTCACCCTGCTCAGGCACAACAGTGTGTGTGTGTGTGTGTGTGTGTGAGGGTTAAGTGCCTTGCTCACCCTGCTCAGGCACAACAGTGTGTGTGTGTGTGTGTGTGTGTGTGTGTGTGTGTGTTAAGTGTCAGTGTTAGTGTCTCACACCCTGCTCAGGCACAACAGTGTGTGTGTGTGTGTGTGTGTGTGTGAGTGTGAGGGTTAAGTGCCTTGCTCACCCTGTTCAGGCACAACAGTGTGTGTGTGTGTGTGTGTGTGTGTGAGTGAGGGTTAAGTGCCTTGCTCACCCTGCTCAGGCACAACAGTGTGTGTGTGTGTGTGTGTGTGAGTGTGAGGGTTAAGTGCCTTGCTCACCCTGCTCAGGCACAACAGTGTGTGTGTGTGTGTGTGAGTGTGAGGGTTAAGTGCCTTGCTCAGGCACAACAATTACAGGCAGGAATTTAACCCATAACTGGCTACTGCATGCTAGCCCAGTTCCTTAGCCACTATGCTACTGCATGCTAGCCCAGCTCCTTAGTGACTATGCTACCACAGCCACCATATATGGTATGGATATTAAAAAAGTTTAATACTGATTTAATATTGATTTAATACTCTGTGCAAAATGCATGCATAAGATTAGGCTTGTCAGGTTGTTTATGATCAAGCTTTATGAAATGAAACATTGACGTTTTAACTAGTGTTTGTGTTGCTGCAGAGGTTTAACGTGGCCATGACACGAGCCAAAGCCCTGCTCATCGTGGTAGGAAACCCCATTATCCTCAGAACAGACCCTAGCTGGGGCAGGTGAGCTCTGAGAACACAAACACATTACATGTACAAGATACACACACACACACACACTACCTGGGGCAAGTGAGCCCTGGGAACAAGCATGCACGCACACGCACACGCACGCACACACACACACACGCACACACACACAGTACTTGTGGCAGGTGAGCCCAGAGTGCCTACACACAGCTTATCCATTAAACATACTCTTTGTAACTGCTGCTTGTTTATGACTTGTGTGTGTGTGTGTGTGTGTGTAGGTTCCTAGAGTACTGCTCGAGTGAGTCGGGCTACACAGGATATGACTTCAGCAGCACAGAAGGAGTAGAGCAGGTGATGGCTCGTCTGACTGCGCTTAACATCGGCCAGGATACGCCAGGTATGAGGAGCAGCACACACACACACACAAGCAGCACACACACACACACACACATAAGCAGCACACACTCACTCTCTCTCTCTACTCATACACACAACACAAGTTACAAAACATTAGCGTTGTGACACACAAATGAAGAGACCTGAAAGAGCAACAGCATGATAGTGCAGGAGCGGAACTGAGGTTGTGACATGGTACTAACACTGTGTGTGTCTGTCTCCCTCTAGTGGACACAGGCGAGAGTGTCGTGCAGCAGATGTTGGATCCTGAGTGGAGAAATGAGCAGTAGCCTGATTATTCAAGCTGTGCTCACGCACACACACACACACACACACACACACACACTCACACACACACACACACACACACGGCATACTTTTCTAATAACATTGCATGCATTCTCAGATGAACTCAGATGGCTTAAGCGTTATTTTCAGCCCTGAGTTCAATACTTGGAGTCATGAGGTGATATCAGGGCTCGTGATTAACTTTTTTTCTCAGTGTCCCGAAGCTGTCCCGAATTCTACTTGGCACTGTCCCGGACTTAACCACCAGTGTCCCAAATTCAAGGTTTTTTTTTTTCCCATTCTACATAATAAACAGCATAATAATCAGTAACTTGCATCACTTAATTAACTCGTTCTGGTTCACCATGTCAGATCTGAACAATTTATTAAACACCATTTTATTAACATTAATCATCTGCTGTTTCACACAACACTCATTTTCAGAGATTGCGCTTTTGGCTCTTTTTTGAGGTTGCACTAGACGTTCTCATTGTCCATCGTTTTGACTGACAGGGTTGTAAAACATTACGTCAATAATCTATTTTCACGTGTCTTTAATTTCAATGTCAGTTTGGTGTGATGTCATGGCCACAGATCTCAGTGAAAACAATTAGCGTGGGAAATTACCTAAGCTGTCAGATAGGCTACTCTCCTGCGTGCTCTCACCCTTTGTGCACACTCAAATGCGTTCCCAATTAAATAAAGTAGCAAAACGGAGTTAGATCTGCTGCAACTATCCCGATGTAACAAGCTGTTTTGACATTGTAAACGTTCTCGACGAGTGTAAAGCAGTTTGCAGTTGCCACAACGTCGTCTATTGATGGAAAACATAGCGAGCGGTCTATGATAACCTAAATGCTCGGCAGGCCATATTAAAGTGCGTGGCGGGCGGATCTATGATAAACTAATAAATGCTCGGTGGGCGGATTAAAGTGCGTGGCGGGCCGCAGTTTGGACACCCCTAGCCTTAGAACTGCCACAGCTTAAAATGTCAAATGCTAACTTAAATAACTGTTATCATTGTTATAGGCTACCTTGCAACACTATCGTTTTGTCAAATCGCAGTTGCAGTAGGCTATTTAGCTCAGCATGATATTGGTGACGTTTGTCTGTCACTGACAGAAAACACGCAGCGTTTTAGTCAGAGAGGACTGTCATCTCGTCTGTCATGAAAACAAATGCCATTTACCTGCCTGCTAGTTAGGTAAGTTAACCTCTATATCGGAAAGTGACCCATTAGGCCTACGCCCGTCACTTAATATTCATTTAACCAATTAAATGGCGGATTCCTAAGGAAACGCAAAGCACCCAGCCCATTTGGGTATCTTACTATATTTGTACCAAAAATAACATTGTAGCCTACCATGATTTGAAGAGCAGTAGCCTAAACAGTGTTGTAAGGCTGCGTGTAGGCTACAAAACCACTTATTTACAGATCAGCTGGCTGGACGCTGCTTTTGCCAGTTGCCCGTTCGCCAGGTCAAATGTTGTATCATTTTATCCAGGCGAAAGATACGTTTAGATTCCCATGTGAACAGTTTAGGAAAAAAGTACCTATTTTGAAATTTGCTTTTTGCCATTTTTTTTAATGTCAGAGTTGTCCCAGAGTTGTCCCAGACATCATTCTATTGTGTCCCGGTGTTGCACCAAATCCTGTGACCTGTCGAAATTTGTGACTCTAGAGGGCGCTCTATGAATTTAATGAGTTGGACTGACACATTGACAAAGCACTTACGCAAATAACGTAAGATCATGGTCCAAACATGAACGGTCTATTAAAGAAACGAACTAGGCTACTTTACTGACATTCAAACGCACAGTAGGTATAAACGTAATATAGGCTAGTCTAATAGTTCATCAACAAACAACCTACCGGTTAAAACGGAAGATCACAATTTTCCAACAGTAGGCTAGCTCATAGGCGAAATGATGGCGAGAAAATCACTCCAAATATCTCTCACCACCCCAGTAAACAGACGGACTCACTCAACATGCAGTAGGCTAGGCTACTTCAGTCAGATCGGTCACATAGCCTATTTAAATGGTTAAGACAGTGCTCCACCTTGTCACACCTCGTTGTAAAAGTCATTGGGATGGCATCTTTCATTTCACTGGGATAGGGTTTGGTATTACAATAAATATGTAGCCTAGTAAATAACAAAAACAAACACATTTTGTTGACATATGTGGTTGAGCGATTGAAACTGTAATTTATTTTATGAATGTATCTCAAGGTTGTTTTTTTGGTAGAACTACAACATGTACAATATGCTGTGTGGTCGTGCAATGTCATTCTTCCAAAAAATAATGTTTTGGTTGTTTTGAATGAAAATGCATAGGCCTACTTCCATAGAAATTGTATGTTTACGATAAATCTGCTGTTGTTATTGTGAAAATTGCAGCTATTCATGAACCTTATTTTAGCCTACAGCTTTCAGAAAAAAAGTTTTGTTGTCATCTGTATTGTGATTTTTGTATGTATAAATATAATAAAGTAATAAAACAAAACATCGGTCACTATTTTTATAGACGTACTGTCAAATTATGTTTCCCCACTGTAACTCTGCAGAAATGGACTCATATGCACACAAAACCATCTCAGATGACTTCTTACTGTCCCATGTTTAACCAAACAGCTTCCATCACTCCAGTGAACTTCAGCAGGACAGGTCACATATTTTGATAGGCGTATTGCCTACTGTCATATTTTGTTTCCCCACTGGAACTCTGCAGAAATAGACTGATATGCACACAAAACCATCTCAGGTGAATTCTCTGAATGTCCCATGTTTAGGCAAACAGCTTCCATCACTCCTGTGAACAGGCGGACTTCAGCAGGACAGGTCACATATTTTGATAGGCATACTGTCAAATTATGTTTCCCCACTGAAACTCTGCAGAAATGGACTCATGTGCACACAAAACCATCTCAGGTGAATTCTCTGAATGTCCCATGTTTAGCCAAATAGCTTCCATCACTCCTGTGAACAGGCGGACTTCAGCAGGACAGGTCACATATTTTGATAGGCATACTGTCAAATTATGTTTCCCCACTGAAACTCTGCAGAAATGGACTCATGTGCACACAAAACCATCTCAGGTGAATTCTCTGAATGTCCCATGTTTAGCCAAATAGCTTCCATCACTCCTGTGAACTTCAGCAGGACAGGTTACACATTTTGATAGGCATATAGGCTACTGTCAAATTATGTTTCCCCACTGGAACTCTGCAGAAATTGACTCATATGCACACAAAACCATCTCAGGTGACTTCTCTGAATGTCCCATGTTTAGCAGCTTCCATCACTCCTGTGAACAGGTGGCCTATTGCATGGCGTGCATGACAAGATTTTCAGCGTATTGTCACACCAGTACGGGGGAGAAAGGCCCGTGAGCTAAAGGAATCGTTCTTCAGTCTTTCAACACGCACGTAGGACGAACACGCAATGGCCAGAACGCTCGCAAAGATATAATTCCATTGGCTCATTTCAGAAGGTGTGCTGCGGGCGTCAGACGTCCCGCCTGATGGTGCCCGCGGGCACCGTGATTGAGACCCCTGATGTGGATGTTCAAGTGGGGTCACATAGTCAGATGATAGGCCTTTGCTATTTGACAAGAAAAGAGAATAGAGAATATAGAATAAAGTGAGAATATAGAATAAAGAATATCAAATAAAATGGACGAAATTGAAATTGAGCAGCTGAAGGTGTTCTTGCTTCATGGGCAGTTTCCAGAGGGAGCTGGCAAGCAGCAACGTTATTCACTAAAAAGAAAAGCGACCAACTTCTCCGTGATAGGTAAGGTATCTGTAAATACTCAAGGTTCACGCTGAAACCATTGTTTCCTTGCCATGCAGTATATGAGCGTGATCAGGGCCTGAAAACCCCTTACGCCGATTCCCCATTTTCAGTTTTTTGCCCGACATTGCACATCATCCAATTAGGAGGGCTGCTCCTACATACTTTGGCCTATAATCAGATGGCTCACCTCTTTTGGCAAGCTGCCTGACCTATTCACAAAACAATCAGAAGAACTGTGTGATACAAAGAGTTACAAAGCACCAGGTCTTGTGAATCTGTGTGTAAAAGTACATCAATATAGAATGAAGAATAACTACTTTACACCATTATTCGCCAAGTTATGCTTATGCGTTTTGTCAAATGTCCTATGGCGGTTCCCAAACTTTTCTTTACTGCGTGCAATGCATCCGACGCATACAACACATTCTGTTGACGCATTCCAGGCATCATGTTTAATTAGCTGCCTATACATAACAAGTAACAAAATCAAAATGTGCAACTGGTCTATGCGCTCTCACACAAAAAAACAGTGTGGAGAACGACATTATGAAACACAAAGAACAAAGTAAAATAAATTATATGGGACCAACAAATCAAATCTCGAACACCTTTCCGACATTGCCTTTTTCATCTCGCGTATTGGAAGTTCAGCTTGGGAATCGCTGCCTTATGAAAACTCCCCATGCCAAATGCATACTGACAATCAAATGCTTACTCATACCAACCCCTTTGTAGAAGCATAATCTTGGTCTCAAATGAAAGGTGACACTCTGAAATTTCACGCTTGCATTTGAATTGTACTTCAGGAGTTCATATATGACTACACAAAATCTGGAATAATTACACTAAATTATAAACCTTTACCATTTCTATTTCAATTCAATTGGTGTGTAGAAGATGGATTATACATTTGCACAAATAATATTGGACATAATTACATGAATATCCAATTTCTATGGATTCTTCTGAATCTGTCAAGACCCAACATGCTTTAGCATAGACCTATTGCCAAGGATATACACTGCAGCTAGAAGGTAGGGAAGCATTTTGGATTGAATTTAATTTAGACATACATTAATCTGACCATGTAAAGCACTACACATATTCTATATGAAAAAATTGTCATGTATTGATAACCAAGCATGGACAGATTATAAACTTTCAGGCCCCTGGGCCCAGATGTATTAAGGGGCCCCCACTAATTGTCATGTATGTGGGAGGGGGGGTTTGGGGGTCATTTGATTAGAATGCTGCCTTCAGGCCAGTCAGAACTCTAAATGCACCACACCACTGACCCTGCTTCTTACAGTCAGTCTGCTGTGTGTGTGCGTGAGTGTGTGTGTGTGTGAGTGAGTGTATGTGTTGGTGCGAGAGGTTACTGCTTTGTGTGTGTGGGTGTGTGTAAGTGACACTGGTAACTGTTCAATGACAAATAAAAGTCTTGACTCTTTAATCTTGAATCTTGAGCCTTGAATATGACTATGCCAACAACCTGATGTATAAAAATGATTTACAATGTTGGAGGGAGGTGGGGGAGGGGGTAACCGACTGGGGCAGGAACATGGTGAGGCATAGGCCTATACAACAAGCATCCAAAACCATCAGGACTACAGGCTTACTGAGTATCCTTTATCGTCTTTGCAGGCATGTACACATAGTGCACAGTTTTCAGAAAAGTTGCAGACATAAGCATAAGTGATTCAGTATGTCACCATTTCTGGAAATATTAATTATTGAAATTACATTACATTTGGCTGATGCATTTTTAACTAAAGTGACTAACAACATGGTAACAGTTTAAGTTTTAAAGCAATTCTGTCAACAATTGTTGGACAATTTAAAAACGGTAGAGTACAGTAAGAATAAGTGCATCAGTGAGTGCTGTTTTTAAACCGTTGAGTGTCAGTTCAAGACAGGTGGTAAGTGCTAGGATCAGCAAGAGTTGTTGTAGTAAGTAGTTCTATGAAAGGAGATGTTCTCCAAAGAGCTGGGTCTTCAGGAGTTTTTTTGAAAATGGAGAGGGATGTCCCTGCCCTTGTAGGAACTGGCAGTGTGGTAGGTCCCTTACACCCAAAGTCGGAAATTACGTCATTCAGATGATATTTTGTCCATGAATAAACTGCACTAGCCTACATAGTACTGTCCTCTACTGCAGAAATGCAATATTTTGGACATGAACATATTGTACTGCACTGTCGAAGACTGCAGTTATTTTTTGTAAGGGTGAAGCTGCACTATTAGTGTGGACTGTCTGGCCACACTAATAATAAACTGCCTCTCCCCCATTGTTATGTTCCTCCTGCTTTAACAGTATAGCATATATAATGAGTACGACCAATTACATACTCCACAGAGGACCAGCTTCACTACAAGCGGAGGAAGGGGACTCTGCTAGAGACGGCGTGCAAAGTCGTTAGCACAGCTGAGGAGGCCGACCACATTTTTAGGCAATTCCATTGTGATGACATCAGTGGCCATCCAGGCCAGTTAAAAACAAGGGATGCCATATCTCAGCGGTTCTACTGGCCTGGCATGTCCACGGACATAGAACAATGGGTAGGCTCCTGCACTTTAAAGACCACATAGATGGATGGTCCAGTCTGAGGACATTGTCATTAACTGAATAAATTCAGGACACTGTTATTGTCATAACCTAATACATTCATTTAATACGTTAACATCTGACATGTATTCACTCTATAAATGTTTGCAGGTGGCACAGTGCACAGAGTGCCAGTCCAAAAGGAAAGGCCTAAAAGTGCAACCAGAGTACACAGAAATTACGGTATGAACTCCAAGATTTCATTTATAACAGAGTAGTTATAATGCCTACAATGTATTTGGTTCATTATGTGAACATTGTGTATTATTATCTGCTTACAGACCAGGGCTCCATTTGAACTGGTCGGAATGGACCTGATTGGGCAGTTAACAGAAACTGAGCAAGGTCATCAGTACATCTGCGTGATGATCGACTACAGAACTCGGTGGGCACAGGCATACCCTATGGCACGAAAGACTGCAGAGGAGGTAACCAACTGCCTCCTGAAGTTTGTCTACCAGTTTGAGGTGCCAAAAAGAATACTGACAGACAATGGGTGGGAGTTTGTTAATAATGTAAGTGAAGTGTTTGCTGATGTGAATGACAATATACAAGGGTTTGCTATGGCAAGAGTTACATGGATGGTTGCATGTCTTCTTTAGATCAACACAGAGGTTTGCAAGAAGCTGAGGATCAAAAGGAGCCTGTGTGCCCCCTACCACCCACAGACTAATGGCCTGGTGGAGAAATTTAATGACACCATTCAGAAGTAAAATTGTATTATCATATAGAAATGACATATGATGTGATTGCTACTTATGTCATGTGGGGGTGGCTTGAGATTGAAGAGGAAGCACTGGCATTAGACTTTGGCCTCCCAAACCTGGCCGGCTGCTGTCAGCTTCACTCAGAAAAAGGACAATCCGAAAGATGTGCACTTGAGTGATCATGACACACACACACACACACACACACACATCTGTAACACCTTTTTGCAGTCTGACGGCTTCCACCAGAGAGTCATGGCCTCTATAGTTTTGAGTTTCAGTTGTGTTCTACAGTTCTGTTCAACACCATTAACATAGCAGTGTAATAGAAACAATTACACTATCACTCTTTCAGTGCTCTCGGGAAACTTGTGAAAGACAAGCCCAATACCTGGGACAGGTATTTGGATGCGGTGATGTTTGGCTTGCGGACCAAAAAACAACTGACCACACAGTTTTCCCCCTTCCACTTGATGTTTGGAAGGGAGGCCCGTTACCCATGTCAGGTCCCTAAGCGTTTTAAGGTGAAGCATAACATTTTCCGACTTTGCCAATGTCCACTGAACCATAATATATACATTGAACTGTTGTGATGTCTAGATGACATCTTTACTTATATGTCTCCACAGATGAAACAGTTAATGGAGAAAGATTTCCTTGCGGAAGAGGTCGCTATCGACATCCAGCGACATGAGGAGATCATGAAAATAGTGGAGGACAACGTGAAGAAGCAGCAGGATCGAATCAGGGGGAGGACAACTCAAAAGGGTCTTGTCTTGCCAGTGGGGGCCTTGGTGTGGAGGAGAAATGTGAGGAGCCAGCAGCGGAAAGGGGGGAAACTCGACCCTGAGTACTTGGGACCTTTCTCAGTTGCAAAGGTCGAGGGGAAAAGTGTTGACCTCATTGACACCAATGGCCGCACTTTCCCCAGGGTCAGCATCGACCATTTGAAACTGTACGTGGAGGAGGTCCCAAGAGTGCCCAAAAGGCTGCAAAGGGCCCAACCCTCAGGCTCCTCAACGATTCCAACCCCCTTGGATGGTGACAAGGGTGATGAGGAGGAGGAAGAGGAGGAGGAGGAGGAGGATAACACCACCTCAACCCCTTGTAGCTCCCCAGGCCCCATGGATGAGTTCAAGAAGGAGGATGACACCATCCAAACCCCACACCCTGTTGCCACCTCAACCCCTTGTAGCTCCCCAGGGCCCATGGATGAGATCAAGGAGGAGGATGACACCATCCAAACCCCACACCCTGTTGCCACCTCAACCCCTTGTACCTCCCCAGGGCCCATGGATGAGGATGAGGCCTCCACCCAGGGCAACCAAAGGTCAAACCCTGGCTTCCATGAGCAGTGTATGTGGACAAAATAACTAACTGTAATCATGTGAGCCTATTGAATTTTGTGCAACTCTATACATATTCGTAAAAAATAACAATGAAGACAAATTAATGCCATGTGCTTGCAAGTAATTGATATTCAAATCTCATGTCATCAAAAGGCATAACAGATGCCTGGGAGGGTAATAAAGCCCATGTCCTGCTGTCCCGCATGGGACCTTACAAATTGTTTTACTGGGACATTGCAAGGACTGCTCCAGAACAGGAGTTGGAGAGTGAGGTAAGTTGTGTAGCACTTTAGGGGGCATCTGATATGTGGTTGTATAATAATGTTGAAATAAATAACTTAATTAATACTTTCATAATTCATACGTCACATGACAACATTAATTTCCCAACCCTGTTCTTGCACTTCAGGTGATAAACGCACTGCTCAGTAGAATGATTGCTGAGGCAAACAAGGTGGGGAGGAAGGCCCTGTTCATAGACTCCTATGAAATGACCAGGATTTGGGAAGGAAAGGGGTCAAGACTGAGGGTAGGCAGAGTTGAGGTTGGTTCTGTAAAAACACCCAAACTTTGACGATGTCATGTCAGTGATTCTGTAAATGCTCCTGGTCTTTTATAGTGTGATCCCACACAACACGACCTCATCATGGGTGCTATCCATGAGCCTGGACACTGGATATTATCTGTAAGTGCTAGTATTTGTTCTTGTACATGCGCACACACAGAAATGCACACATAGGCCAATGGCCTCAGAATTGCAGAAATATGGCAGGGGACACCCAACAAATTTTGTAGACCTTTATTCACACAAAATATGATGAGGACAATGTAAGCATATGTGACTTTCTGATTCTTTAGGTGATCTTTCCCAAGGAAAGACACAGTATTGTGGTGGACCCACTGGGTAATGACCTATGCAAGGTGAAACAATGTGTGGAGTCGACAAGGTAACTCATACAACACATGGTAATCAGCTCCCCTTAAAAACACATTTGAGAATGTATTTGTCATATGTCATGGTGTTGGTGTTCCAACAGGGCATTCATCCGGAGGAAAGGGTGCAATGTGTCACGGTGGACAGCAGGCACTGTACCACACACTTTGCAGGGGGATGGCAACTCCTGTGGAGCCTTTGTGTTGAAGGTGAGTTTGTTTTTTCTGTGTGGCCTGAGTGGTTCCAAACAATACAAAGTGTTGGAACATATGACCAGTTGACCAAACAGCTAATTGAGTTTGTGTCACATTAGTATGCAGAAAGGATACTGCACGGAGAGCCACTGCTATTTTGCAATAGCAGAGCAGCAGTGGCTCTGTACAGGAAGGAGGTGGCCAGGGCACTTTTGCAGAAATCTGGTAATGTAGCTTCTATTCTGGTCGATAATCATGGTGCATGCATTCCTACAAATATTTACAAGTATTTTTCTATTTGTATTGTACTGATACAATTGTTGACAATTGTTATTGTTGTCACTGATGACCAGATGACCTTAGTGAGCTGTGTTTATACACAAGGAAATGTTTGTGCACAGGACCAACAGACACAACCAAATGGGTAAAGGATTCCATCATGATACTTCAATTATGGCATTTCACTGTGTATTTCAAATACTCTGAAATGGTTGCTATGTTGTCTTCATCTTCGTTGTTACAGGTCCAATGTGACACATGTGACCGATGGTTCCACATGATGTGTGTGGGATACGTGGACCATGCCAGCCCCGGGAGCGAGCCCTTTAGTTGTGCTGCATGTACCAATTAAATGAAGTTATATCTTGAAATGTTGTTTGTGTGTGAGTCCATTTCTGCAGAGTTACAGTGGGGAAACCTAATTTGACAGTATGCCTATCAAAATATGTGACCTGTCCTGCTGAAGTTCACTGGAGTGATGGAAGCTGTTTGATTAAACATGGGACATTCAGAGAAGTCACCTGAGATGGTTTTGTGTGCATATCAGTCTATTTCTGCAGAGTTCCAGTGGGGAAACATAATATGACAGTAGGCAATACGCCTATAAAAATATGTGACCTGTCCTGCTGAAGTTCACTGGAGTGATGGAAGCTGTTTGGTTAAACATGGGACATTCAGAGAATTCACCTGAGATGGTTTTGTGTGCGTATGAGTCCATTTCTGCAGAAGTTCCAGTGGGCAAACATAATTTGACAGTACGCTATCAAAATAGTGGCATAGAAATTCTTAGGCTAGCCTACATAAAAAATCACCACACAGATGATAACAAACTTCATTTAAGATTTATGTTTATAAGTAGCCTATGACATTTTCCCAATAACAACAGCAGATTTATCGTAAACACAATTTATATTATTGTTATTACAACAAAAAAAATGACATTGCACGAGCACACAGGACTCCATATTTTGTAGTTGTACCCAAAAACACCTTGAGTTGACACATTCTGAAAATAAATGACCGTTTCAAGCGCTTAACCACAAAAGCACTATGTGTCTTCACCATTTATAAAATAGGCTGACCGATCTGACTGTACAACACTTACAGTCCTAACTGTACAACACTTATCCTAACTGTACAACACTTATGTGTTTTCAAATATTTTTCTTGATTTGTCTAGCCTACTGCGTGTTGAGTGAGTCTATCTGTTTAGGCTATGCGAGCTACTTTCTCGCTATCATTTTCCGTTTTAACCGGTAGGTTGTTTGTTGATGAACGACAGACTATATAGCGTTTACTGTGCGTTTGCATTTCAGTAAATGCATCTGCATTGAAGTTTCAGTATAGTAGAGGATTTATTTGCCCGGTCCATATTTTAGACCTCTATGATCTTCGTTATTTTGGCGTAAGTGCTTTGTCAATGTGTCAGTCCAACTCATTAAATTCATAGAGCGCCCTCTAGAGTCACAAATTTCGACAGGTCACAGGATTTGGTGCAACACCGGAAGCATTTTTTATGGTCCCCGGGACGTCGGGACATCGTTAATTTCGAGCCCTGGGTGATATTTATAAACCATTTTCAAGTTGACGGGATTCCATTGTCCATAGTGGACATAAAGATATAAATTATTTATTTTTTTATTTTACATAAAGATATAAATGATTTATAATTATATTTTTAGCCTGACGAGCCAGACCCACATCAAGATGTAGGGTCTGGGGACTCACCATTCGCAGTGCTCAGTCCGAGGGGTGGGATAATCGGTTGTCTTTCAAACTCCCTCTGCACGCAATAGGACAGCGCTACAACTCATGAGTCCCATGCAGGGGGTCAAGAGCGTGCAGATTAGCTTCGGCATGTTAGCATACGCCATTTTCAAATATGGCGCTGCATGGAGCATTTGGAACCAGCGCCATGCACGAAAATCCGTGTTGGGCACGAGCTCTCATGCGCGTACATGTTGGTGGGCGGGTACCTATCCGGCGGCTACAGCCAAACGTTATTCAGTGCGTATGTCTTGAGGATCCTATGAGAAGACGTGCATATTATGGTTGTTTATCCATCATATGACAAATAAACAAATAAAGAAAATTGTAATGATCTTGTTTCGTTGTTGTTTGTCCCGAACAAACATAGCCTAAACATGATTAAAAACAATAAATTACACAACAGCGGCATAAAGACCTTGTCTTGTTACACCATGGGTCTCCAACACGTTGCTCTCAACCTATAGCCGCCCCCTTTGGAGCTTGCCAGAGGCTGAAGCACTAGGCTACTACATTAAAAACAAACTCAATTTAGGCTACTTCGCTATGCAATAAGGTTTCCATTAGAGCACAGTGCACGTTCAATGAATGAAGGAAAGGCCTTGTCTCGCAATAAACAGCTGGAAATCCCAACACTTTTTCAACTACACGAAACTTTACAGTAATCATCAAATACCCTCTAGATTTAAATGCCCATCAGTCTCAACATTTAACTATATAATAAAAGTCAAAAAGTAAATTAAATCCCATACCAAAACCGAAAATCGTCTGCGTTTGATAGCCTGGTATGCCACTCCAAACAAAACGCATGTCTCACAATAACGTACAATGTAAGAAATAAAGGTCTGCCTCGAATAAGCCTACCTCAAATAAATACCTGTGCTTTGCAGCCTAAGTAAATAGCAGACCCTGGACATAATTTAGGATTTACGGAAAGTATGCAATCATACGATGTTGGACGCCTGGCGATGCTCTGGCCGTCTACTGTGCCTCTGACACCGCTGCCTCATTTGGATGGGAACTCCACAGGTGAGCGCGAAGATGGGATGTAATGGATGCGTGAGTAAACTGATTTTTGCTGAGTCCGCAGACAACATTCTCTTTAACCGTTACTTTACCATCTGCGGTGTACAACTCAAAGTAAAGACACCACATTTTAAACGAGTTGGGGACGTAATTGTCCGCTCAGGCTGACCGTTCTGTGCGTTATCTTCAATACTATCTTCAATAATATTGAATATCTTCAACATTATATTCAAAACAGGGTGGCTATTGAGGGCTCTGGCTCCAGTCATTATTGTGGCTACTGGCTATTATTGGCTTGATTTGGTGGTCATGGGCCAACGCTAGAATATGTTTAGAGCACCCGCTATGAGATGGCAAAAAATAAAATAAAAAACAAACTAATCATAGTTCATTCAAACTAATCAAATGCGCTACATTTGGCACTAAAAACCGAATAGTTTATTTATAGTTTGACTACGGATATTTCACGTAATGTTCGAATGCATATTTGCAGCAGGACAGCAGGCAGACCGCTCTTAGTTAGAGCAGCTGTGTTATCAATGAAATTAAGTTGCTTCAGGGGACTCCACTTTCGGACTCCATCTGGCGTTCGAGCAACTTTTTTTTTTTCTTGTTATGAGGCAAGGACTTTATGTGCATTATCGCCACCCTCTTACTGGAGGACGACTCTCTTTTTACAGAATATCCAATAAAAATTGACGTTGGTCCATGCGTCATTTCCAGCTTTGTAACTTGGCGCATGGTCAGAGCCGACTGGCGCTGGATCCGAACCCCAGTGTTCAAGACATAGGTTCAAGATGGCGTTGACTATGAATTGGCCGGATTTACTAGCCTAGCCTCCACCATTCATTTGTATGGAGGGTGGGACTTAGTCACTCTCTCCAGTTATATATAATACCTCCATGGTCCCATGCGTTTTCCCACCAGCGGAGTTAGTTGGCTAGTTCAAACTTTTGCCAACTTAAAAAAACTCGCTTAACTCGTGTCACGCTGTTCGCCAACAGCAACATCCATCTTCTTTGTTTTCAAGTAGCAGGGAATTCACGCCGAACCGTTGCAACTCTGCCATCAATCATGTTAAACCCGCCTACCGACTATACGATGTGATTGGCCTTATCAAAGTTTCATTTTTCCAGCTCACAAGCCAATGGAGAGTTGCTAGACTATTACATTTTATGAATTATCTTAAAAGTATGAAAATGCTACATATTCGGCCGGAAGTCACACCTGAATCACACATCTGAACACCTGCAGACTATCAGCTGATTTTACTGAGGTCACCTGCCATTGGTTCTGATTTCTGTGGAGGAAGACCGTTAGTCACCGTTAGTCAAGCACAAACGGTCCCAGGCGCGTTGTGCATTTCCCATGCTTAGAGTCAAATAGAGTCAAGATGGTCTTCCAGCACAAACCAGCGGCAATCTAGTTCATTTAGGTCTGTAGTGTTCATATTTATTGCCACCAGATTTATTTTATTAGCTCAAGTTTGAGTTAAAACACACATCAAAGGTTACCCAGGTAGGTTCCAAAGTCTTACCAGAACCCATGAATCCGTTCAATTCCATCTCATCTCTCATGTCATCCTATAGACTCCAGACTGATCGTATAGACTCCATACTGATCCTTTACAGGGAGGCTACACCGGGCACGTAACTGAAGCGTTCCGTTCACTCTGCATCTGCTGCAACAGTTAGCTCCACTAGAATCAATAGAATTGGCTACACCAGACGCCATAGCGGATCATACTGTACATGGAAAAAAAACTGTTCTAAATCGGTACACGAACGGAGCGCTTCAGATGTAGCCTTGGAGGTAGACTTCATACGGATCCTCCGTCAGCTTAGAGGCTTCAAGTTTCAAATCATCACCACTCCACCTCCCTCCTTCCTCTCTTATCCTCCTGATTCAGATCTCCACCACTGTGATTCTCTTTAGCTGATTCAGTTCATCTCCACCACTGTGATTCTCTTTAGCTGATTCAGTTCATCTCCACCACTGTGATTCTCTTTAGCTGATTGCATCACAATAAAAATAAATATTCGGGTCATACCTGATCCATGTGTGTCGACTGCAGTCTGTTCCATAGGTTAATGTTTACTCATTGATGTTGTGAAGCTAGATTTGGTTCATCATATTTAATCAGTTCTTATGACCATAAAAGCATGACAGCATGACATAATGTACAGTTTTGGCTCCGAGCCAAAATTGGTACCACCATACCACAATTGGTACTGACATATTGTTGACATTGGAGCCAAACAGCAAGGTCAGTCCCATCCTTGAAGGATTTGACTTTACAACTTTGCCAGCCTTTTGCTGCCCCCACCCCAACTGTTATGAGAAATCCTGCTGGCATCAAATTTAAAATGAGTTAACTATTTTAAGAAATAGTCTAATTAGTCAGTTTCAACATTTGATGTGTTGTCTGTGTTCTTTTTGCAACTAAATATGGGTTTACGAGATTTGCAGATGATCAAATTCTGTTTTTATTTACATTTTACACAGTGTTACAACTTTTTTGTTAAGTTGTAAATAAGTGTAAAAAAAAACACATTTCAAAATGGCCAGAGCATTGGGCTGAAATGTATTTTACACTCTGAACAGAATACAGGCAGACCATGTTAGTATGTACAGGGGTTTATATTTGGCAATAGTTTTATTCATAAGGTATTCTCAGAACAATTTTCAGAATATAGTTCATGTAGTTTAATACTAGTATTTCAACATCAAAGAGGCCTGGAGACCTTATTGGAACTTCAGACGAGACGTTCTGGTCATTCACACGAGACAGGAGCACGCCGCCGAGGGGCATGCCAAGAGTTGTGGCGTTGTGATTTGCCAAGATCTGCTGGGTGCCCGGGGTTAGTCAGTAGAGCCCTTACAGAAGAGGCAGGGCCACTGGGTCATCCCCTGGTCTGGGTCCAACAGGACCAGCATCAGTTCACTACTGGTCCAGTAGACAGGAGGACTAGATCACTACTGGGACCAGCATCAGATCACTACTGGTCCAGTAGGCAGGAGGACTAGATCACTACTGGGACCAGCATCAGATCAGTAACTGGTCCAGTAGGCAGGAGGACTAGATCACTACTGGGATCAGCATCAGATCACTACTGGTCCAATAGACAGGAGGACTAAATCACTACTGGGACCAGCATCAGATCAGTAACTGGTCCAGTAGGCAGGAGGACTAGATCACTACTGGGACCAGCATCAGATCAGCACGGAGTCCAGATCGTTTACTGAGCGAGTCTGGACCGACTCACGCTGTATTAGCTACAGTGAGGGACAGAGAAGAGTCTAGATACAACAGAGCAACAGAGGACACACACACGCGCACACACACACACACTCCTGGTGCACACCTGTGCTCTGGACACCTAGCAGAAAGGCCATGGATAGCTTTCTGGCAGCCCTCGTCCACCAGAGTCAAACGGCAACCGAGAACCCCACAGGGCACCCAATGGTTGTCACCCTCGTGTCACACAGGAAGTGATGCGTCCAGGCCTCAGAGGTTAAAGGGTAAATAAACACTGTTACCAAGGCAACCACTTAGGCCCTCCCTGTCTGTGCTTGAAGGTGATGTGTGACTGGTGTGCAAGTCAGTCGGTACATTACACTGGTCACATGACAGACAGGAAAAAGTGTGTGTGTGTGTGTGTGTTGAAGAGGGAAAAAGAACCCAGTAGTGGGCAGTCTGCCTGCATGTAAACAATGTGAAAAAGGAAATGATGTCAGAGCACCATGGCCTTCCGGAATGAAAAAAAAAAAAAAAAAAAAAAAAAAAAAAAAAACTAGCAGGAACGCTATGGAAACACAAAAACACATGTACAATTCAAAATGACAAGTTATCCAAGAAGCAACAAAGGACAAAAAAACAGAGCGGAGAGGAGAGTAGAGTAGGGGGAATGGACTTCCTCACTCAGTCTCTGGCTTTGGAAGTGTGTGTGTGTGTGTGTGTGTGTGTGTGTGTGTGTGTGTGTGTGTGTGTGTGTGTGTGTGTGGCGTAAGCAGGCTGCGTCCTGATTGGCTCTTCTCAGAGCAGCAGGCAGCCACTCCTCTTCTTGCGCTTGCGGACCTGCAGCGCCGCCCTGGTGGCCATCTCGAACACCTCCCGCACGCCATCCTTCGTCTTGGCCGAGCACTCCAGGTAGCCGAAGGCACTGATGCGGTTGGCCATGTCGCGGCCCTCCTCAGGCTTCACAGGCTCCTGACACACACACATACACACACAATCACACAAAAAACACATAAGAACATTAATACACATAATAAACAATGAGTGCCATACCTGCTTGAAATGGGTTGAGTGTGTGTGTGTGCGTGCGTGTCTGTAGACTACTGTACCTGCTTCATCTTGGCCAGCTCCCGCCGTGTGTGGTCATCGTTGCGGAGGTCCTTCTTGTTGCCCACGAGGATGATGGGAACGTTGGGACAGAAGTGCTTCACTTCAGGCGTCCACTTCTCCGGAATATTCTCTGTTACAGACAGAATTATCCACAGAATCATTACAATGTAACAATGTGTGTGTGTGTGTGTATGTGTGTGTGTGTGTGTTGTCTTTTCACATTAATGCAGGTAAGTGTGTGTTTATACAACAGAAGCTATTGGCGTGTGTGTGTAGTGTGACAGGAGGCATTTATGACAGCATGTGTCAGCTGTGAGGCTTGGGGTGTGTGTGTGTGTGTGTGTGTGTGTGTGTGTGTGTGTGTGTGTGTGTGTGTGTGTAGTGTGTAGTGTGACAGCATGTGTCAGCTGTGAGTGGCTTGCTTCCTGAGTAGCAGATGTGCCGGTGGTCAGACAGCATTAGTGCTGCTGGGATCACACTGGACATGACAGCTCTGTCAACAGCAGGACGGGTAAATAAACACACACACACACACACACACACACACACACACACACACACACACACACACACACACACACACACACACACACAAGGAGATGAAGATGGAAGAGACAGCACACAGACAGAAAGAGGGGAGGGGGTACTCATTAGAGCTGGTACAGTATGGAGGGGAGGGGGTACTCATTAGAGCTGGTACAGTATGGAGGGGGGGTACTCATTAGAGCTGGTACAGTATGGAGGGGAGGGGGTACTCATTAGAGCTGGTACAGTATGGAGGGGAGGGGGTACTCATTAGAGCTGGTACAGTATGGAGGGAGGGGTACTCATTAGAGCTGGTACAGTATGGAGGGAGGGGTACTCATTAGAGCTGGTACAGCTCATTAGATGGTACAGTATGGAGGGGGGCACTATTAGAGCTGGTACAGTATGGAGGGGAGGGGGTACTCATTAGAGCTGGTACAGTATGGTACAGTATGGAGGGAGGGGGAGCTGGTACATGTAGGGAGGGGGTACTCATTAGAGCTGGTACAGGGGGTACTCATTATGGTACAGCATGGAGAATTACTCATTAGAGCTGGTACAGCATGGAGAGGGGCATTGGCTGGTACAGTATGGATGGAATGCAAGAAATGACTGCGGTTTCGCTGTATACCCCTCCCCTCCCCAAAAAATAATAATCTGATCTCGAGGTATTAACAATTAAACTTTAGACAGCTGCAGCAACTTCAAAAGATCACTGGACCAAATGCTTCACACATGAAGGTCAGTTTATCAACAAGGCTATCACGATTTTAGAACTGTTACATTCATGATTAACGCTTAATGTTACAATGGTAGGCTACCGCACGTTTTAATGGCTGCGTCAGGTTGTAACAAAGGTAGGCCCTATAGCCTAGGCCTACATGTCGTCGCTGTTAAGTTAAATTCTTAACAAACTAGAACATATTTTTTCATTATTTTTCAATTTCATTGAGTAAACATGTATGACTCCTTTCTGGCCAAATTTCACAGCTTTCACTTTTAACAGCTTTATGTAAATCGAGTTTGAACGGAGAGAATAGAAATGTGTTAAGATTGTGCCAGTTCTCCCCTACACTCGCATAGTAAACAAATGGAATGTTGGAACATTGCGCTCCCAAACACAAACGCAAAAGGTCGGGTTTGCTTCATCTTTTGATGATAAGTTTTGAAGTTTTGTTTTGAAAACGGAAGGTTAGCCTACTTAACGTAACTGTGGTTCTCTGAGAATCAATGCCATAAGATGGTTAATCACATTACACATCACAACATTACACACTACGTGCACACATGTGCAGGCCAATAGGGGGATTCGACTTCATGTAGCCACCTGCAGACATGTCAGGCTGACTGCATAACGTGATTATTTCTGAGGTTCTGCTACATTTTCAACCTGAAATTGTGCATATGTCATGGTTGAAAAGAAATCACAGAAATGATCACGTTATGCTGTCAGTTTAAGACCTCTGCAGTGGGCTACATGAAGTCGAATCCCCCAAATGTTTCACAGATTTTTTTTTTTTTGCGGTGATGACTGACGAGCTCAGACCTGCGGTAGGCGTCACGTGACCGCGGTATTGCAGTTACCGTCCCAGCCCTAGTACACATACATATAGAGGGAGAGAGAGAGGGAGAAACACACACACACACACACACACACACACACACACACACACCCCTTACCTAAACTGTCTGGGCTGTCTATGGAGAAGCACATGAGGATGACGTCTGTGTCGGGGTACGAGAGGGGCCGCAGGCGGTCATAGTCCTCCTGACCTGCAGTATCCCACAATGCCAGCTCCACCTGAGAGAGAGAGAGAGAGAGAGAGCAAGAGAGAGAGAGAAAGAGAGAGAGAGTGTGTGTGTGTGTGTGTGAGAGTAAGAGAGAGGATGAGACAATTTTAAAGGATTGTTAATGTAGAATTCTAAATTATATATATGATTGAACACAAACAGATGATTATGTGTATGTGTAGGCAACTTGCTTGAATCCAAGAACACTATTTCTGTAATGTTAGAACATGAGATAATTCAACCAGGAGAGCGAGATAGAGGAGTGTTAGTGTGTGTGTGTGTGTGTGTGTGTGTGTGTGTGAGGGGGACACAAAGGTGTGTGTTGAGCGGTGTGTGGGACAGAGATCTGAAGAGATATTTTGATCTTTTTTCCTGTTGGTCTGTGTGATGCAGTGTCTTAGCAGGTTGAGCACAAGGCTTCAGGAAAAAACACAAATAAAAAACACAAATAAAAAGCAGAGTGAGAGAAGCCTCCAAGGCCACGCGCCAGACAAACAGAAATAAGAGCATCACTGGGGAGAGATATTTACTACTGTCAGCACATACACAGAACCCCCCCCAGTCACACAGTACACACACACACACACACACACACACACTAGCTCCAGTGATGGCATGAACAAACACACACACACACACACACATACTAGCTCCAGTGATGGCATGAACAAATACACACACACACACACACACACACACACACATACTAGCTCCAGTGATGGCATGAACAAATACACACACACACACACACACACACACACTAGCTCCAGTGATGGCATGACACAACACACACACACACACACACACACACTAGCTCCAGTGATGGCATGAACAAATACACACACACACACACACACACACACACACTAGCTCCAGTGATGGCATGAACAAATACACACACACACACACACACACACACAAGCTCCAGTGATGGCATGAACAAATACACACACACACACACACACATACTAGCTCCAGTGATGGCATGAACAAATACACACACACACACACACACACACACACACACATACTAGCTCCAGTGATGGCATGAACAAATACACACACACACACACACACACACACACACACATACTAGCTCCAGTGATGGCATGAACAAATACACACACACACACACACACACACACACATACTAGCTCCAGTGATGGCATGATGAGTTGGTTGGGAAGTTGAGGATGGAGAGAAAGAGGGATGAGGTGAAGCAGGAGTAAAGGAGAAGAAATAGAGGGATGAGGTAAAGCAGGAGCAGAAGAGAAGAAAGAGAGGGATGAGGTGGAGCAGGAGCAGAAGAGAAGAAAGAGAGGGATGAGGTGGAGCAGGAGCAGAAGAGAAGAAAGAGAGGGATGAGGTAGAGCAGGAGTGAAACGGACACTCTCTGACCTCCATAGTGACTACGTGTGGGCCTTGTTTAAGGAGGTGCAGAGTAGAGGGCTGTAGCCTACAGACTAGACCTGGACCTGACTCAACCTGAACCTGAACCTGACTCAACCTGAACCTGACTCAACCTGAACCTGAACCTGACTCAACCTGTACCTGAACCTGACTCAACCTGAACCTGACTCAACCCGAACCTGACTCAACCCGAACCTGACTCAACCTGAACCTGAACCTGACTCAACCTGAACCTGAACTCGACTTGAACCTGAACCTGACTCAACCTGAACCTGACTCAACCTGAACCTGAACCTGACTCAACCTGAACCTGACTCAACCTGAACCTGAACCTGACTCAACCTGAACCTGACTCAACCTGAACCTGAACCTGACTCAACCTGAACCTGACTCAACCCGAACCTGACTCAACCCGAACCTGACTCAACCTGAACCTGAACCTGACTCAACCTGAACCTGACTCAACCTGAACCTGAACCTGACTCAACCTGAACCTGAACCTGACTCAACCTGAACCTGAACCTGACTCAACCTGAACCTGACTCAACCTGAACCTGAACCTGACTCAACCTGAACCTGACTCAACCTGAACCTGAATCTGACTCAACCTGAACCTGACTCAACCTGAACCTGAATCTGACTCAACCTGAACCTGACTCAACCTGAACCTGACTCAACCTGAACCTGAACCTGACTCAACCTGAACCTGACTCAACCTGAACCTGACTCAACCTGAACCTGACTCAACCTGAACCTGACTCAACCTGAACCTGACTCAACCTGAACCTGAATCTGACTCACCCTGAACCTGACTCAATCCGAAATCAGAGGCGGTCTGTGTTCCTTATTATCTGCCCAGCTAAAGAGACACAAACACACACACACACACACACACACACACACACACACACATACACTGAAACAAAGTGGCCATTGGACTAACCTGTTTGCCATCCACCTCTATGTCGGCGATGTAGTTCTCGAACACGGTGGGCACGTAGACCTCAGGGAACTGGTCTTTACTGAAGACGATGAGGAGGCAGGTTTTCCCACACGCGCCATCCCCCACGATCACCAGCTTCTTACGGATTGCAGCCATCTGAGGAAGACAAGAACTCTGTCAGAAACGCACACAGCTTCATATGAGGGCTGCTATACAGCAGATTATGGATCAACATAGTCATTACTGCACTATGTAGATGTTTTCACACACACACACACACACACACACACACACACACACACACACACACGACTTGTCTTTTACAGCTGATACAGAACAGAATTTTGTCAACCGCCAGTTGTAGTCGTAACATAAATATTAATCAGGTTTCCAGGCCAAGTATACTTGTGTATACAAGGAATTTGGTCTCTGCATTTATCTGTGAATTTGTGAAACACACAGAGCACACAGTGAACACACACTCAGGTGAAGCACACACTAACCCGGAGCAGTGAGCTGCCTGCTACAGCGGCGCTCGGGGAGCAGTGAGGGGTTAGGTGCCTTGTTAAAGGGCACCTCAGCCGTTCCCACTGGTCAGGGATCGAACCGGCAACCCAAAGCCCTAACCAGTAGGCCACAACTGCCGCCAACATGGCCCAGGCCCTAACCAGTAGGCCACAACTGCCCCCAACATGGCCCAGGCCCTAACCAGTAGGCCACAACTGCCCCCAACATGGCCCAGGTTGGCAAATATCAATAATACAAAGTTGCATTCGTAGCCTAGGACACTGATCTTTGCAAGAACGGATTGATATTTAGTCATTTTATCACAAAAGGCTATATGTCCTTATATGTCCATACTGTAGGTCAATCATAGACACACCTCACTGGCACCTCCCCACTCTCCCTGCCAACCAACACAACATCAGAGGTGTTAGGGGGGGCTACAAAAACACATCAGCACTGTTGAACCAATCGAAACAGACCATCAGAGCTGTTCAGCCAATCAAAACACATCATCATAGCTGTTGAACCAATCTGGCATTACAGGTAAATGGAAAAAATAGTTTGATGTGTCTTGTATAGCAGGTCCTACTCTTCAACAGCTGTTAGCAACTGCATGGGTGCAACTGACCAGTGAGGAACTTGACCCAACACTGAACCCGGTTCACACACATACAGAGACAGACAGACAGACAGACACAAGTGGCCAAAAGCAGTGATGTAGAGTACCATGGCATGCTCATAACCAGGAGATGGATTCAATAATTGTTTATGCTTATTAATGCAAATAATGTAACATTTGCAGCTATGTGCAGTCTCTCTCTCTCTCTCTCTCTCTCTCTCTCTCTCTCTCTCTCTCTCTCTCTCTCTCAAGAACTCTCTTTCTTGTAAAACACACGAACACACATGCTAACTGGCACACACACACACACACACACACACACACACACACACACACACACACACACACACACACACACACACACACACACACACACACACACACACACACACACACCCAAGAGGATCACTTTTCCTTAAATAGACCAACTGCTCTGCAGGACTACTGGAGCAATGCAAACACACACACATTCAGGTGGCACATACACTTATCCACTTGTACACACAAACATACACACACACGCAAACAGCATTCAGGATTAGGAGGTGCTCTGTAATGGAAGAGGATAGTACATCTACACAAACTAAGTGTGATTATTCATATCAAGACAGCATTGATACAAATAAAACCAGGAAATGTGTGAAATTAATGTTAACTTTAAAATGTGGGTTAAGGGGATTGACTCACTTCTAGGGACTGACGAGACATACAGTAGGACCCAAAGAGTAAACACTATTGGTTACCATCACGATACACAAAACCTTAGAGAAGGGCAAGCAAAGGTGTCACAGCCAGCAGGCCAGGTATGCAAACTGGACCAAATGCAGACACAGACAGAAGTATGGAACCAAGATAGAGCTTTAATGCAAATATACTGGCAGGATCCAACACACAGGTAACAGGAACAAAAACCACGCGTTCAGTGAAAAAACACTTCAAAACAGACTTGGCTCTTGACTCCTGAGGGAGGAAGGGAGGCTGGACATAAAGACAAATGATCTGCAGCTAAGGTACAGGACACAGGAAGTACACCAAGGCACCACAGGAAGTGACAAGGAAAGGTATGACATGGCAAGACACACAAAAACACATCACTACATAAAACAAGGGGAAACATGGTCAGCTTCTAAGGATCCTGGGCCAGATTGGGACAAAAACAGATAAAAGCTTGGCCTTATCAAGCTTGGCCCTATCAAATCCATTCCTCATTTAAGTGTGTGACTTCGGAGTCTCCTCGTTTGCCAAACCAATGTTTACCTGTATTCTCCTTTAGCACAACCTACATGCAGCTGAATCAGCAGCTCTTGTATGCAACAGGACAGGTGAGGGTGTGTAATGGACAGGTGAGTGTGTAATGGACAGGTGAGTGTGTAATGGACAGGTGAGCGTGTAATGGACAGGTGAGCGTGAAAGGGACAGGTGAGGACATACAGGACAGGTGAGGACATACAGGACAGGTGAGGACATACAGGACAGGTGAGTGTGTAAGGGACAGGTGAAGATGTACAGGACAGGTGAGGACATACAGGACAAGGGAGGGTGTAAGGAACAATTGAGAACATACAGGACAGGTGAGGCTATAAGGGACAGCTATAAGGGACAGGTGAGGCTATAAGGGACAGGTGAGGCTAAGGGACAGGTGAGGCTCTAAGGGACAGGTGAGGCTATAAGGGACAGCTATAAGGGACAGGTGAGGCTAAGGGACAGGTGAGGCTCTAAGGGACAGGTGAGGCTAAGGGACAGGTGAGGCTATAAGGGACAGGTGAGGCTATAAGGGACAGGTGAGGCTATAAGGGACAGGTGAGGATTCTCCCTGCTGCTTCCTGTGTTCCAGGGCACTGCTGACTGCAGAAAAGTACGGCATCAGCATTACGTCCAGTGTGCTGGTGGTGGACGGCACCATCCGTATGAGCGTGCGGACAGACCAGGTGTGTACTGTGTGTGTGCTCCTCCCGCCCCCACCACCCGCAAACTCCGCATATGTGAGATATGTGCCAAAGCAATTTAAAAACAAAGTGCCTGCCCTGTATGATCAACTCTGAGAGGTGTGCAACAGTCTGGTTGAGTTTTCATTCTCTACTCCTGCTCTGCTTGTTTGAAGGTGTATGAGCTGAAGCTGTACGTGGCCAACACAGCGAACACAGCCATGCTCCTCACACACTGCTCCTTCCTCAAGACGGTGCCGTGCTTCAGCCTGGAGGTCACCCGCGACAGACCTCTACTGCTGCAGCCAGGTAGGGGAGCATCAGTGGAGGAATGGGGCATCGGTGGGGGAATGGGGCATCAGGAATGGGGCACCAGTGGGGGTAGGGGGCATCAGTGGAGGACTGGGGCATCAGTAATGGGGCATCAGTGGAGGACAGGCTTGTGCAAAATTCCAGAATTGAATTGAATTGAAACTGGCTCTTAAATTCCAATTCAATTCTTGAATTTCACTTGCATTTCAATTGAGTTACCAAACAGGAAGCAGAATTGCAATTCGAATTTTGCACAACCCTGGTGGAGGACTGGGGCACTTACACAAACGCAACACACACAACCCTGGTGGATGACTGGGGCACTTACACAAACGCAACACACACACACTCTTCTTTGTTTTTCTTCATCTAGGTCAAACAACAAAAAACAAATGATACCTGACTGCCACCAGTAATTGCCAAGGGAGAAGAAGTCATTGAACTTACAATACACTGTCTGATGGCTAAACAAACAATGGGGTAGAAGCACCCGTGTGTGTCTTTGTGTGCATGCGTGTGCGCGTGCATGTGCGTGTGTGTGCGTGTGTGTGTGTGTATATGTGATCATTGGCATCTCGCCTAGCTGATGACAAACTAACAACCACTAGGTGCCTGTTACTGCAGTATGGAAGCCCTGGGCAAGAGAGAATGAGAACACACACACACAGACAGACACACACACACACACACTTTAAAACATCCATCACATCTCTACAGGTGGTCAGTAGTGGTGCGGCAAGGTCACGTCGACTTTAACAGATTCTTGTGTTCTACTCAAGTCCCTCTTCTCCTCTCAGGAGTAGAGAGAGTGTGTGTGTGTACGTGTATGTGTGTGTGTGTGTGTGTGTGTGTGTGTGCCCATTCTTTCAAAGATGAGCTCATCCTGTACCTCCACTGCACAGCAGCAGGCAAGCTGCGAGTGTTGTGTATGTGTGTGTGTGTGTGTGTGTTCTCTTGAGACATGGCCTTGTTTCCGTTGATAGCGGAGCACCATACGGATTCATTCATCATCCTGTCACACAGAATATGAGGACCGCTAAAGTTCCAGCCGGAATGCTGGGCTTATCACTCATCTCTCACACACACACACACACACACACACACACACACACACACACACACACTTTCGCATACAGTAACACATCTACAGCTACACACACTTGGACACATGACCATTCAAATACATACAGACATGTAATGCAATACTCAATACCCCTTCACATTTGCGCACACACGCACACACACACACAAGCACACACGCACACACACACTGCCAAAAGACAAACACCATAATAGTAAAGGAAGCACTAAAAGCACATGTTTGACACTTTTGGGACGACCTGATTTTTCCCTTCCCGTGTCCTGCCTTGTGTGTATGTGTCTCGTCTGTGTGTGTATGTGTGTGTCTCGTATGTGTGTGTGTGTGTGTAGAATGATGTGTGCCCAGGGCTGTAGTTTTCAGAAAAGGGAAATGACAACACCAGCCTTTATTTTTTATGCACACACATGCACCATCACTACACACACTCTCGTCTACACACGCACAATCACTACACACACTCTCTTCTACACTGTAGACACACCCACCACCACTCACCAATGTCACCAAACTCCCTCTCTGCCACACACACACACACACACACACACACACACACTTCCAACCAGGTGAAGCCACTTCCCTGAAAACTGTAACAATGATGATCATTCTGTCCTCTTCTCTGATTCTCATCCCTACATACTCTGCAAAAAATGATCTCTTTCCAAGTGTTATAATCTTATATTAAGATAAAAGAAAATCTAGCTAGTATTGTTTTTAGTAAAAATATACTTACTTTGAGCTCTCTTGTAAGATTTTTTTACTTAAAATCTTCTTAAATTAAGACATAAAACAAGTAATTGTATCTGCCAGGAGTAAGTAATGTTATCTTAATTTAAGACAAGATTGAAGATTTAAGACTATTTTAGGTAAATCTACTTACTCCTCTGGCAGATACATGTACTTGGTAAGAGATCATTTTTTGCAGTGTTCTCTTATCTCATCCCTCCATTATCTTATCTCATCCCCCCATTCTCATACCTCCATTATCTTATCTCATCCCTCCATTCTCATACCTCCATTATCTTATCTCATCCCCCCATTCTCATACCTCCATTATCTTATCTCATCCCTCCATTCTCATCCCTCCATTATCTTCTCATCCCTCCATTATCTTATCTCATCCCTCCATTCTCATCCCTCCATTATCTTCTCATCCCTCCATTATCTTATCTCATCCCTCCATTTTCATACCTCATCCCCCATTATCATCCCTCCATTCTCTTCTCTCTCTTTGGGTTCCATCAACACACAATAAAAAAAACACACACATACACGAGACAGAGAGAAGTGACACACCATACAAACAAACCCATAATACACACACAAGGACACTCAAAAGCCATCTCCACTACTATACACACACACACACAGGCAACAGTGGGAGTGAAACTGGATGATGTATCTGTGTGCCTGAATACTGAGTGAACACAACAAGCTTTTGAAAAGCAACGCACCTTAACGAAGCTGAGCTTAACGAGGGCTGAGTCTAACGAGGGTGGTCTTAATGAGAGTGGTCTTAATGAGGCAGTGCTTAACGACAGATGAGGGGTCAGATGAGGGATGTGCATGAGCCGCAGGTATCAATCAGATCATCCAGCCCCAGACAACACACACACACAGTCACACACTCCTCATCCGGCCCTCTACTCGATAACACACACACACACACACGCGCCCCTCAAAGTGGTGAACACAAACACACACACACACACCTATAACTGCAGCCCTACCTCATCAGCAACACACACTAACACTCTCTAACACAAACACACACAACCTCATATCAACACACACAACTAGCCCATCTGCACCCCTGGAATCCCCTACCCCTCACACACACACACACCTGCAACCGTAGCACTACCTCATCTGCACCCCTGGCGTCCCCCACCCCTCACACACACACACACACAGGAGGAGCCACTAATGATGATGGTGATCATTATAATTCATTGCTTAGTCGACCACACATAACTGATTGATGAGCCATGCTGTCTCTCCCTCTCCCTCTCTTTCCCTGTGTGTGTGTGTGTGTGTCTGTGCGTGTGTGTGATACTGCTGTGTCACCATGCATATTGGGAAACCACAGTGACTGATTCCTCACAGTTGGAAACAGTGACAAAAATGTGTGTGTGTGTGTGTATACACGTATGCTTGTGTAGGAGAGTGAACAAGTGGCTTTTTATTCAGAATAATTGATTTATGATGGTATGTTTATGATTACGGCATCTCAGTGTGTAATTCCCGTGTCTTAGTGTGTCTGTGTGAGATGGAGAGAAAGTGAGTGAATGAACGAATGAGTGAGTGAACAAGATCACTTTTATTAAGGATTACATACAGGTTTGTCACTTAACACTAGCTCACTGTCACCTAACAAACATCAAGAATGACCCATTTGGGACATAAAGGAGAGGTGACGTCACACACACACATACGCACACGACGCACTAATAATAAGACAGGAGGGAGAGAGATCATTAGCTGCAAACTATGCAGTATTGGCAATTTTCTTACTGTTTTCTGGTTTTTTTTCTTTCGCTTGGTCTCCGCCATGACGAATGTCTGAGAAACTCCATCGCTACCTTTTCTAGTCGGTGCCTGAAGTGTATGTGTATTTGAATGCAGTAAAGCAACGTTACACTCGTTATACTTCCTGACACTGAGGTCACATGGTCGAAGGTCACCCCATTAGTTGCAAGGGTGGTTTTTCCGCATATTAAGCTAAAAAACTTGCATATAGTGTGCCTTTAAGGGCATACTGTATGGAGGGGGAGAAGGAGAGAGACATAAGAAAAGTGTGTTTTGCTTTTAGCTGTAGGGAGATTGTGCTGGAGAAATAGGACAAAGGTTACTGCACAAGCTACTGTAAGAACTGCCTGAGTCATTCTGCCTGATGGGGTGTGTGTGTGTGTGTGTGCATGTGTGTGTGTGTGTGTGTGTGTTTGTGCATGTTTGTGCATGTGTGTGTGTGCGCGCATGTGTGTGTGTGTGTGTGTGTGTGTGTGTGTGTGTGTGTGTGTCACAGTCAGGGCTCTTTTCCTCAGTTATCCCCCCATTGGTGGAATGAGACCTCATGTCTTACATTCCTGTGATAGTTCAAGAAGTGTTTAAAGACTTCCAGTCTGTATATCTTGCATTTAATTATTTCATTCTCTTACGTTATAGTTTATTGTGTGGTTTATGTTTTATGCAAAAACTCATTATTTCATTGTTGATAGTGTTGTTATTATCACTAATGTTGTAATTATTAATACTATTGTTACTATGCCTTTAGTGTAGGCTATGTGTGTGTTTGCGTGGTGTGTTTTCAACTCATTGAAACGGTTATTTTAATTAATGTTGCTTTAAGTGTAACTGTAGGTCACTTTGGACATAAACATCTTCCTATATGTCGTAAACATAAACATATCTTGCTTTCCATCTGCACAGCGGAAAGTGGAAAGATGAGTGTCTACCAACAACGTGTGTGTGTGTGTGTGTGTGTGTGTGTGTGTGTGTGCGTGTGCGTGTGCATGTGTGTGTGTGTGTGTGCGTGTGTGTGTGTGTGTGTCACAGTCAGGGCTCTTTTCCTCAGTTATCCCCCATTGGTGGAATGAGTGACCTCATGTTCTACATTCCTGTGATAGTTCAAGAAGTGTTTAAAGACTTGTCTGTATATCTTGCATTTAATTATTTCATTCTCTTACGTTATAGTTTGTGTGTGGTTTATGTTTATGCAAAAACTCATTATTTCATTGTTGATAGTGTTGTTATTATCACTAATGTTGTAATTGTTAATACTATTGTTACTATGCTTAGTGTAGGCTATGTGTGTGTTGGTGCGTGTGTGTGTTTCAACTTCATTGGAAACGGTTATTTTTAATTAATGTTGCTTTCATGTACTGTAGGTCACTTTGGACATAAACATCTTCCATATGCCGTAAACATAAACATATCTTGCTTTCCATCTGCACAGCGGAAAGTGGAAAGATGAGTGTCTACCAACAAATGTGTGTGTGTGTGTGTGTGTGTGTGTGTGTGTGTGTGTGAGTGTGTATGCATATGTATGCATATGTATGCATATGTATGCATATGTATGCATATGTATGCATATGTATGCATATGTATGCATATGTATGCATATGTATGCATATGTATGCATATGTATGCATATGTATGCATATGTATGCATATGTATGCATATGTATGCATATGTATGCATATGTATGCATATGTATGCATATGTATGCATATGTATGCATATGTATGCATATGTATGCATATGTATGCATATGTATGCATATGTATGCATATGTATGCATATGTATGCATATGTATGCATATGTATGCATATGTATGCATATGTATGCATATGTATGCATATGTATGCATATGTATGCATATGTATGCATATGTATGCATATGTATGCATATGTATGCATATGTATGCATATGTATGCATATGTATGCATATGTATGCATATGTATGCATATGTATGCATATGTATGCATATGTATGCATATGTATGCATATGTATGCATATGTATGCATATGTATGCATATGTATGCATATGTATGCATATGTATGCATATGTATGCATATGTATGCATATGTATGCATATGTATGCATATGTATGCATATGTATGCATATGTATGCATATGTATGCATATGTATGCATATGTATGCATATGTATGCATATGTATGCATATGTATGCATATGTATGCATATGTATGCATATGTATGCATATGTATGCATATGTATGCATATGTATGCATATGTATGCATATGTATGCATATGTATGCATATGTATGCATATGTATGCATATGTATGCATATGTATGCATATGTATGCATATGTATGCATATGTATGCATATGTATGCATATGTATGCATATGTATGCATATGTATGCATATGTATGCATATGTATGCATATGTATGCATATGTATGCATATGTATGCATATGTATGCATATGTATGCATATGTATGCATATGTATGCATATGTATGCATATGTATGCATATGTATGCATATGTATGCATATGTATGCATATGTATGCATATGTATGCATATGTATGCATATGTATGCATATGTATGCATATGTATGCATATGTATGCATATGTATGCATATGTATGCATATGTATGCATATGTATGCATATGTATGCATATGTATGCATATGTATGCATATGTATGCATATGTATGCATATGTATGCATATGTATGCATATGTATGCATATGTATGCATATGTATGCATATGTATGCATATGTATGCATATGTATGCATATGTATGCATATGTATGCATATGTATGCATATGTATGCATATGTATGCATATGTATGCATATGTATGCATATGTATGCATATGTATGCATATGTATGCATATGTATGCATATGTATGCATATGTATGCATATGTATGCATATGTATGCATATGTATGCATATGTATGCATATGTATGCATATGTATGCATATGTATGCATATGTATGCATATGTATGCATATGTATGCATATGTATGCATATGTATGCATATGTATGCATATGTATGCATATGTATGCATATGTATGCATATGTATGCATATGTATGCATATGTATGCATATGTATGCATATGTATGCATATGTATGCATATGTATGCATATGTATGCATATGTATGCATATGTATGCATATGTATGCATATGTATGCATATGTATGCATATGTATGCATATGTATGCATATGTATGCATATGTATGCATATGTATGCATATGTATGCATATGTATGCATATGTATGCATATGTATGCATATGTATGCATATGTATGCATATGTATGCATATGTATGCATATGTATGCATATGTATGCATATGTATGCATATGTATGCATATGTATGCATATGTATGCATATGTATGCATATGTATGCATATGTATGCATATGTATGCATATGTATGCATATGTATGCATATGTATGCATATGTATGCATATGTATGCATATGTATGCATATGTATGCATATGTATGCATATGTATGCATATGTATGCATATGTATGCATATGTATGCATATGTATGCATATGTATGCATATGTATGCATATGTATGCATATGTATGCATATGTATGCATATGTATGCATATGTATGCATATGTATGCATATGTATGCATATGTATGCATATGTATGCATATGTATGCATATGTATGCATATGTATGCATATGTATGCATATGTATGCATATGTATGCATATGTATGCATATGTATGCATATGTATGCATATGTATGCATATGTATGCATATGTATGCATATGTATGCATATGTATGCATATGTATGCATATGTATGCATATGTATGCATATGTATGCATATGTATGCATATGTATGCATATGTATGCATATGTATGCATATGTATGCATATGTATGCATATGTATGCATATGTATGCATATGTATGCATATGTATGCATATGTATGCATATGTATGCATATGTATGCATATGTATGCATATGTATGCATATGTATGCATATGTATGCATATGTATGCATATGTATGCATATGTATGCATATGTATGCATATGTATGCATATGTATGCATATGTATGCATATGTATGCATATGTATGCATATGTATGCATATGTATGCATATGTATGCATATGTATGCATATGTATGCATAGTGTTTATCTGGAGGTGATGTTCTTCTGTCAGTAGTTATTCAGCATAGTGTTTATCTGGAGGTGATGTCAGTAGTTATCCAGCATAGTGTTTATCTGGAGGTGATGTTCTTCTGCTTATCCTTCTCCCTTTTCTCATGTTCTATCAAGTCTCTTCCTCCATCAGTCTGTCCATCATTCTCTTCCTCCATCAGTCTGTCCATCATTCTCTTCAGTCTGTCCATCAGTCTGTCCATCATTCTCTTCAGTCTGTCCATCATTCTTCAGTCTGTCCATCAGTCTGTCCATCAGTCTGTCCATCATTCTCTTCAGTCTGTCCATCAGTCTGTCCATCAGTCTGTCCATCAGTCTGTCATCATTCTCTTCAGTCTGTCCATCATTCTCTTCCTCCATCAGTCTGTCCATCATTCTCTTCAGTCTGTCCATCATTCTCTTCCTCCATCAGTCTGTCCATCAGTCTGTCCATCAGTCTGTCCATCAGTCTGTCCATCAGTCTGTCATCATTCTCTTCAGTCTGTCCATCATTCTCTTCAGTCTGTCCATCATTCTCTTCAGTCTGTCCATCCAGTCTGTCCATCATTCTCTTCAGTCTGTCCATCATTCTCTTCCTCCATCAGTCTGTCCATCAGTCTGTCCATCAGTCTGTCCATCAGTCTGTCATCATTCTCTTCAGTCTGTCCATCATTCTTCAGTCTGTCCATCATTCTTCAGTCTGTCCATCCAGTCTGTCCATCCAGTCTGTCCATCATTCTTCAGTCTGTCCATCATTCTTCAGTCTGTCCATCAGTCTGTCCATCAGTCTGTCCATCAGTCTGTCCATCATTCTCTTCCTCCATCAGTCTGTCCATCAGTCTGTCCATCAGTCTGTCCATCAGTCTGTCCATCATTCTTCAGTCTGTCCATCAGTCTGTCCATCAGTCTGTCCATCAGTCTGTCCATCAGTCTGTCCATCATTCTTCAGTCTGTCCATCATTCTCTTCCTCCATCAGTCTGTCCATCATTCTCTTCCTCCATCAGTCTGTCCATCAGTCTGTCCATCATTCTTCAGTCTGTCCATCATTCTTCAGTCTGTCCATCAGTCTGTCCATCAGTCTGTCCATCATTCTCTTCCTCCATCAGTCTGTCCATCAGTCTGTCCATCAGTCTGTCCATCATTCTCTTCCTCCATCAGTCTGTCCATCAGTCTGTCCATCAGTCTGTCCATCAGTCTGTCATCATTCTCTTCAGTCTGTCCATCATTCTTCAGTCTGTCCATCATTCTCTTCCTCCATCAGTCTGTCATCATTCTCTTCAGTCTGTCCATCAGTCTGTCCATCAGTCTGTCCATCATTCTCTTCCTCCATCAGTCTGTCCATCAGTCTGTCCATCAGTCTGTCCATCATTCTCTTCCTCCATCAGTCTGTCCATCATTCTCTTCAGTCTGTCCATCAGTCTGTCCATCATTCTCTTCCTCCATCAGTCTGTCCATCATTCTCTTCAGTCTGTCCATCATTCTCTTCAGTCTGTCCATCAGTCTGTCCCATCATTCTCTTCCTCCATCAGTCTGTCCATCATTCTCTTCCAGTCTGTCCATCAGTCCCTTCCATCATTCTCTTCCTCCATCCAGTCTGTCCATCATTCTCTTCAGTCTGTCCCATCCAGTCTGTCCATCATTGTCCATCATTCTGTCCTTCCCATTGTCATCATTCTCTCCATCTCTGTCCATCCAGTCTGTCCATCATTCTCTTCAGTCTGTCCATCATTTTCTTCAGTCTGTCCATCATTCTCTCTGTCGCTGTCTATCCTCCATCCCTCCTTCTCTTTCTCTCTCTCCATCTTGGACTGCCTGAAGGCTGTGACTGTGTGGGTAGGAGGTTGGTACAAGCCTCCCTATTTATAGAGCATTCACACAAACCATCCCAAATTCTCTCTCTCTCTCTCTCTCTCTCTCTCACAGTGAGTGAGTGTGAGAGTGACTGACTGAGTGAGAGATCAAAACTCACACAAACACTTATAAACTCATAAATAGACACGAGGCCAGTGTGCACCCTAGGCCATTTCAAACCCACATTAAACCCATCTGTCTGCCAGTTCTATCATTGTGTCCCTCTCCTCCCAAGTTCCCTCTGGGAGGCAGTTGCCATGGGATACCAGGCAGTTGCCCTGGGACACGGGATGACGGAGAGGACACAAGAGGGGCCCTTCTCTCCCCCTCATTCCTCCCCGACAACAAACACCACCCCCTCCCTGGGCTCAACCTACTTTAAGTTTCTCCCTTACTTCTGCTGGCCTACATGCTAGCAGGAGCTAGCACCATTACACCTCTCTAAACATGCTAGCAGGCGCTAGCAGCATCACACCTCTCCAAACATGCTAGCAGGCGCTAGCAGAAGCACCTCTCTAAACATGCTAGCAGGCGCTAGCAGAAGCACACCTCTCCAAACATGCTAGCAGGCGCTAGCAGAAGCACCTCTCTAAACATGCTAGCAGGCGCTAGCAGAAGCACACCTCTCCAAACATGCTAGCAGGCGCTAGCAGAAGCACACCTCTAAACATGCTAACAGGCGCTAGCAGAAGCACACCTACTGTATCTAAACATGCTAGCAGGCGCTAGCAGAAGCACACCTACTGTATCTAAACATGCTAGCAGGCACTAGCAGAAGCACACCTTTCTAACTGTCCCCTTCCCACTCTTTCCTTCTGGCTCAGTTTGTGTCATGATTGTGTCAGTTTCCCATAATTCTCTGTGTAGTGTGACTGATGTCCAGCAGGCACAGACAGAGCTGAGCATGGACTCATGGTGGTGCATAAGAATGTTATTTATATTCAGCCACTCTCCTCTCTGCGACATGTTATGCTTTGGGGTCAGGCAAACAATGATGGAAGAGCTCAAAACTGGCCAAACATCACTGATGTCTGTTCACTGTCTATGATTTGTGATCATCTGTTGATAATCTGAACTAGGGCTGTGCAATTAATCGAATTTTAATTTTGATCTTGATTTTGGCTCCAAACCATCACAAAAACAGATTAATCGAGAAAAAAAAAAGATTATTTTGGCACATTCCGTTTAGAAGTGTTTCGCAAATAGATACAATTTCAACTCATACAGCGCACTGATTCACACTGCTTCTTTAGGCCCCACACTCAACACACCGGGCCCTCCCCTCTGTGCCACTGAAGAAGTTTTGGGTTGTGTGTGTGTGTGTGTGTGTGTGTGTGTGTGTGTGCGCGCCTGGGGACGCTAGGGGGAGTAGGGAAAGTCACCATTTTCACCAGAACAGGTCATTTAACCATCCAAATGATTTCTAAACACGTTTATTATGTTGAAATAGTTGCCAAGTTCCCCTTTAACTTCACTTGTTTTCCTTATTTTCTTTATTATTATAGCCTATTAGTGATATTTGTGGTTGTGGAAATCAAAGATAAGGCTAATTTACACCCCCCAAATGAACCATCGTGATTATGATTTTTGCCATAATATCCCAAACTGACATTTGATAACCCAAACTTACATAGGCAAGTATGTCCAACAACAGATGATCACCCAAACTGACATCTGGTGACTCTTACTAACACATCTCTTAAGGAGCTGAACCCCATGGGTGCTAGCATCTCTTACTAACACATCTCTTAAGGAGCTGAACCCCATGGGTGCTAGCATCTCTTAGTAGCTCATCTACTATACCAGCTGACTACCCTTAGGCCTACATATGCATACACACACACAGACACACAACCACAAAACTGTTGGGTAAGGGATAATGGACGATACGGTGGTCTGTTAACAGAAATTAATGCATGGTTGAGGTTGTAAAACAGCCCCACCGTCAGACCACCGTGGAGTCCATTATCCCGCTTATTCCACTGTTGCCACTTGCGTTGTGTTCATGTCCTGGTACAATTTAAATGTTTTAATCGCTAAAACAGTCTTGTTTGTAGAACTATTTCTTCCAACACATCAACTAATTTCTCAACTTGCAGGACAAACTGCCGTTACTAGTTCTAAATGGATGGTTGCTACGGCCAAAGGCCAGTCGTTAATTCTATCTCTCCCCTTGTCAAGCGGGCGTATCCCAAGATTCTGATGAACTTTAGTTTTGAAACATCGCTATTTTACTTAGCCTGCTGTCATCCATCTAGCTAAAAGCCACTTCCGTCATATGCTACAATGTATATAGGTTCTGAAGGTCTGCATTTTACCGCTCGGATGCAACGTGACAGTTCATTTAAAAAACGAGTTCGGCGAAATAATATACAAGTGTGATACGGCCAAACAAATGTCCTCCTTTTACATTTCCACTTGAGTAGTACAAAAGTACTTTCCTTTAAATGTACGTAAGTATCGAAAGTAAAAGTCCTGAAATGTATTATGACTAGTTGCATTTACTATTGTTGAAATGATTCGGCACAGACATAGGCATTCATTGAGCCTTTCTCCTCCATTCAAGGACAAAATCAGCTACTAATTGTATGTAGAAAGAACTAAAAACAAACTAATGTGATATCTTATCTTAGATACTTCAAAGTAACCACATTTTCAGACCAAATCAAGATGTTCCCTTTTGTGTTTGATAGTGTCAGATTGTCTATCATTTGCTCGATGGCGTCAAGAGGCTAGTTATGGTAACATCAATATTGTGAAAAGGGGTCAACAAAGTACAGTGAATAGTGGATATGACAATAACATTAGGCAACACCATTATGTAAAGCCTAGCTCGCTTAATAGAAAATATACATGTAAGTACACATGTATTTGGACAGTCTTTTTTCCAAAAGGAACTTCAGTGGTCACAAATAGTGGAGTAAAAAGTAAGATAGTTGGCCTTGAAATGTACTGGAGTAAAAGTAAAAAGTTTAACAAAATTGAAATACTCAAGTAAAGTACAGATACATGAAAAACTGACTTAAGTACAGTAATTGAGTAAATGTACTCAAGTAATGTCCACCACTGGTCTACTTCATAGGTGTTCAAATAACGTAATGTTAATGGTCATTCTAAATTACGCAGGACAACGGGAAATGCAACCAAGCAGGAGTAAAGAGGGAGTAAATATCATGGTGAATTTAAAATACTTGATTACATTTCTCCAACTCTACAAAATGGCAACACACGCAGACAGGTCTGGAGAAAAGACGACTCCTTTAATGCACATAGTACGTCCTCTGGGAGATAAGAGGTTTTCCTCCTGTCTAAAAAGGAAATCTGGAGTGATCTGATCTGGGGTGAAGACAGGGTAGGACCTCCTGACCTTATTCCCTCTTCCATCTTTTTTTATGTTTATACTTATATTTACTTTTTCTGCTGCAAGTGCAAGTTGTGTGTGATGTCTGTATGCTACTGAGACCTCAAATTTCCCCTTGGGGATAAATAAAGTATCTATCTATCTATCTATCTATCTATCTATCTATCATAGCCCAGTTTAGACAGAGCCTGAAGATCATCAGTTGCGTGGTTTAGGGTTTTAGTACTGTCTGAACTAGGGCAGTACCCTAAAACAGATCCTACTGTTTTACTGTAGGTAAACTATTAAATTAATCGACAAATATTTTGGTAATCAGCTGTATAGTCCCATTTTAAGGAAAAACCCTCTTAGTTTCAGCTTCTGAAACCTGAATACTTTCCGCTACTTACTTCCTCCTCTATGACTGAATATGTTTGGCGTGTGGGCAAAACAAGGCGTTTGAAGGGCTTTGGGACACACTGATCAACAGTTTCTCATTTTTATCAAACAACTAATCAAGAATATAACCAACACATAAATCGACTGTGAAAATAATCGTTAGCTGCAGCTCACTGTGTTCAAGCGTCACCCTGTTTTGTAAAAGTCAGACTCAGGATGTCACAGCTAAGAGTTCACGCCAGGACTGGACGAAATCCTCACCACTCCTGTGAAGCATAATTAGGATAAATGGATAAATCTGGTTACGTAATTGTGGTCGTCCGATTCACATGGATTTACATGGCTGGTCTAATTCTCACAGTGCTTCTACTCCCACTTAGTGCTCAGATCAGTAAAACTGGGAATAGTTTAGTTCAGGTATAAGACCTGTGTTAACTTACTGCAGCTGCAGTGATTGCTGTATGCTTTGAAAGTAGGGGTGAAAGGAGTGTCACAGTGTGTGTATGTGTGTGTGTGACAGAGAGCGAGGGGAGAGTGAGTGAGTGAGTGAGTGAGTGTATGTGAGTGAGTGAGTGAGTGAGTGAGAGAGAGAGAGAGAGAGAGTGTGTGTGTGTGTGTGTGTGCGTGTGTGTGTGTCATATCTGGGTGTGGTGATGTCGTCTGTCCCTGTAGGTCTGTTTGTTTGACCCGCTGGGACGGGATGCGGTTTCCGCACTTCCTCCATTGGCCCGGGATGTGGGATGAGTTAAATGCAAGTTTTTTGGATCTAAGGATTGAGATCAACTTTATACGGTAGGCTATCAAACATTTAGAGACAAGGCACTAGGCTATTGCCAGGTTAACAGGGCAGGGGAATTCATTTAATTTTCAGTATCTTATGTAGAGTAGCCTAACAGCAGTCAACAGAAGCCCTGGAACTGAGAAAGCGCAGCGACATTTAGGCTACCAGATTGACCGACTTTAAACTGGAGCAACATTCCACAGCACGGGCGCTGGCTGCTGCCTCATTGGTGCTTCCCAAAACTTGAGTGAAGAAAGTTGCAAATATTTACTTTCCGCTAAAACGGTGAGGCGACAGCACATCATCATGACAGCCTGCTTTAGTGAGCTTAAATGGCTATCCCACAATCTCCATAGAAACGAATCAATCGTTGAAATGTCATCAACCCTATATTGAGTTGTGTGTCAGGCTACAGCTGCTACTAAATCATAGCATTGATGTTCTACTCAACAACAGAGTCGCACACAGTAAAAGTCTCCTCACGGAAGCCGCTCCCTCGCCTCACCGCAAACCCCACCGTCACCGACCCACGGACTGGGGACAGCCGCGTCTCAGCCCGCGAAACAGGTGGTGTTTGCTGCGTTCACTAATCAACTTTCGGTCGCATTCCACGACATTTCCTGGTACCGACCAGCAACAATACGCGCCGCAAAAATCCGTGCAACACTGTGTCAAGTTGTGTTGTCCAAACTACACGCCACTCGCTGCTGACCAGCCACCACCTACTTTTTTTCTCCCCGCTGAACTGTCACCGATTGTAGGCTCCCACTTGTTTTTAAAGGACCACTGACGGACAGAAAACGCGAGGAATAAAACAAAAACAAATTTTCTCTGCAGTTCAGAGTCGCTTACCTCTCTCCACTCTCGGTTTTTCACGTTATTCCGTGTTTTCTGCCCGTGTCGCTCGCTTGCCCGTGCTGCAGTGTGGCCGAGTAAACCGAGCGGATTGTTGAGGAGCGGCTGACACGCGTAGGGCCCTCCCCCACGTCACCCCTGACGGCTTGAAGAATGTGTGCCCGATCGCTATTGGCTGGGGGAGGTGCAGCCGTTTGGAATCACTTGGATCTCCTCCCTCTCCCCGGTTAAAAAATAATGACATCATTGGCACAACACGGATGGTGGGAGAGCGCCGAGGAGCCGGAGGAGGGCGGCAGAGAGAGAGGGGGGTGCGGGGTGTGGGCTCAGTCCATGCCGGGGAGAGAGAGAGAGAGAGCACGTCCAGGCCGAACTGTCTCTGCGACTGTCTTTCCGCTGCCTGTAGTGGAAGTCTCAGAATAATAAATAAGATATAAAGTCCAATTTCGTTTTCACAAATAAGCAACAGAGAACTGGCGCGCTGGCGCACTCCTATCATTTTCAGTGGTGTATGTTGGCACATTAGACACCCCAACCACCAATCAATCAAACTGATTAGTTTCAATTGCAAGTGGGCATCAGGGATTGATTTCTCCACTAGGTCTGCAGCTGAATTGCTCATTTTGTAGGCTATGTCCTTGTCCAAACCCTATGTACTGTCCCTTTTTTGTCCCTGGTTTGAAGCCCAAGCTTCCTTGTGGACTCAGCTATGGAGAACATATAGGGCACTGCGAAACACTGAAACCAGCATGCGTTGATGATATATGTTTTTAAGGTGCGTTTCAATGGGTAATTAATCCAAGTTCCTGCACACATAAATTCAGCGTGATGTATAGTGTGAGGGAACCACATCCACCACTCCAGAGAGCCTCTCACCATTTCACCATGTAGTCTTTTGCTCTCTCTGAGATCATGTGAAAGTGAATGCTGTGCTTTTACAGAAGGAAGTCATCAAATGTGTCATCTGAATGAACCAGCTACTTTCACCAGTGCCAACTGGGCTGCTGTTGGTCATTCCATGGTAGGTCTCTCTGTTGGCTGGCAATGAGCTAGCTAACCCTAGACCATGCATGGGCAACATACGTCCAACGGGCCACATCCGGCCCGTGGGCTTTCCCTGACCGGCCCGCGTAAGGTCCGTGAAAGAACAATAGTCAAGAGCCTAGCATAGAGCACGCAAATCAATATTGTTGCTTTTATTTTGAAAGCGACTGCTATTTGTACGCCCATACATTTGTGCGTGGATGCATACGATGTAAACACCCTCACTGATGTGCTGGTGAATAGAATTTATGCTTCTGCGTCGACACAATGTAGTTGCCTTTAAGTCGGCGTAAACCTTTCAAAGTTTTGTGTCTCTTATGTCTGCGTCAAACAGAATAGAATTGGACAGAATTGAGTTCAGACTTGAGTTCGGTATTTTGGGTCCGGCCCTCCTCAACAGTCCCAGTTTGTCATGTGGCCCCTTGGGGGAAATTAGTTGCCCACCCCTGCCCTAGACATAACCCCACTGCTGGCCATGAGCTAGCTAACGCCCTAGACATAACCCCCCTGCTGTCCATGAGCTATAGCTAACGCCTTTTCTCAGTGATGTACCCCCTGTGAAATATTTTTTCAGCCAAGTACCCCCTAACAAGCATTTTTAGTATAAAAAAAATAAACAATAAAACATATTCTTCAAGATACAGCTGGAATTTTGCCGGCTCTGGTTTGGCCTTCTTTGCCACTTGTCCCTCCGTGTTTTCACAAGAATTACCGCTACGCTTCAACCACGACACGGGTGGCATGTGACAGGTTGGCATCCTGGTATGGGGGGACTCTGGGTTTTTAGGATAATGAAATTGAATAGCCTACTGAAATATAAAATTCATTTTATGAACTTTTCCTGAAATATTTTCCTGAAATATTTATTAAATAATTGTTTTTAAATTATTTTTGCATGGATTCTACTTTTTAAATATGTATATTTTAAAATCTCACGTGTACGCGTACCGTACCCCCATTTGAGAACCACTGCTCTAAGCGATGTCATAACGCTTTTTAGGCTAAAACATTTTTGTCACATACAGCAACACAACATCTCCTCACTATCCTCTAGCTTCCTGGGCCCTGAACACACCGTAAAAAAAACCCGGTCTCTGTAGACAGCCCAGGCTCCGCAAACAGCAAGAAAAACAAACTCGTGCAACCTGTGTGACAGCCAGATGTCGGTTCCATCTGGAACCGATCCATTGAAGTGTTCTGGGCCCAAAAAACTGCATATGATTGAATAAGCCACTTGTCCCATCAACCACATCCCAACCCGTGACGCTAATAACCTCAGTCGCTTCACGCATGTCACATCACACTGGCATGGGAGGTCCCAGATGGATGTGAGTGCTAAAGCAGAACGACATTCATCTGGCTACGGTCAGGTCAAACCACTGAGCTAAAAGCCCAGGCTCCCAACTCAGCGACTAGAAGCATTAGAAGGTTAGGGGTGTGAGGATTTACACGCGCAACCAGCATGCTAGCTCAGTTCGGCCTGTTACACCTGTACCACAAAACATAACAGCCAATAACTGATGAGATGCGCGTTTAGGAGGGTTTCAATTGCACGGGAGGGAGGGGGAGGGAGTAGCGAGCTAGCTCTCTGTTTTGTTTGAACTTTGAGCTTATAGCACCTTTAACGGTCTCTCCATGGGCCTGAGGGGTGTGTTCATGAGTGTGTTCATAATTCTCAGCCAGTGCAGGTCTCAACGGTGTAGCCAGAGAAGCAGTGCTGCTGCTGCGGCTCGAGCGTCTCAGAGGTGAAGCCAGAGAACCAGTGCTGCTGCTGCGGCTCGAGCGTCTCAGAGGTGAAGCCTTAGAGAGGTGAAGCCAGAGAACCAGTGCTGCTGCAGAGGTGAAGCCAGAGAACCAGTGCTGCTGCGGCTCGAGCGTCTCAGAGGTGAAGCCAGAGAACCAGTGCTGCTGCTGCGGCTCGAGCGTCTCAGAGGTGAAGCCAGAAACGGAAACTCTCTTTTTTAAATAATGCTGAGTGGAGCTTATAGGTGCCTACTGGGTTTCATAATGCATCTGTGGCTATTTTCAGATGTGTGTGTGTGTGTGTGTGTGTGTGTGTGTCCTCTGGCTATTCTGTGTGGGTGGGCATACCCACCACTAATGCTAACTGTGTTCAAACATGGGGTCCAGGAAACCCACAAGTACAAGCAGACCGCACCTCTGATCTTATAAGAGAATACAGCATATAGACCGTACCTCTGACCTCTGAGAATACTGCAAGAGTCTATATTTCAGCAGCAGGCAGAAGAGTGTGTACACACACACACACACTCACACACACACATATTCATACTTTAAACACACACTCTTGCAACCTAATGCACCCACATACCCTCACAAACACACAAACACTTGAAGACACACACTCTCATATGCCTTTGCAAATACACACATGCACAAGTGCACTCACACAGACACACACCTTACACACGCTTAGCCTCACACACACACACACACACACACACACACACTTTTTGTCAATAGGTTTTTGACAGTGCTCTTCTGTTTCCATAGTAATATGCATATGCTGAGGGATTACCAGAGTGGCTGTGTGAGTGTGTGTATGTGTGTGAGTGTGTGTATGTGTGTGTTTGTGTGCATGTGTGTGTTTGTGTGCATGTGTGTGTGTGTGTGGCGTAATCTATTCTCATTCAGAGCGTGCTGTCTGACAGAGGGATCATTTCCCTCCTCACCCTCACCACCTGTGATGGAGAGAGAAAGCCCCATGCATGTCTCTCTATGATGGGGAACCATGTCTCTGTGTGTGCTGTGGGTTCTAATGGAGGTGTGTGATGTGTGTGTGGGTTCTAATGGAGGTGTGTGATGGGGTGCTGTGGGTTCTAATGGAGGTGTGTGATGGGGAACCATGTCTCTCTGTGTGCTGTGGGTTCTAATGGAGGTGTGTGATTTTTGATTCTCTGGACAGGGTACTCTGTTACATTACAACACCATGGGATACACAGAATGGCCTTTCAGGGTGGCACAAAGTCAACAGTAAACTCTTGCCACCACAATATAAACCTGTGGCCACCCCTGGCTATGTGGCCGAGGGACGCAAAATGTGTCCAAATTCACACCTATTATTTTCTGTTGAATTGCCGGATACGATGATATGAAGCATTCCTCTGTACAGTAAGCCGTTCCCGAGTAATCCAGTTTTTAAATTGCAGCGAATTTGTTCATGGTGATGGTATCCAAATTTGGGCTGAAATTCTAATGTAATAGCAGCCCAAAATAATTAAGCTTTCCATATCAAACAATCAAAAGTTGGTCACGGCATGCACAGATCAACTGTGCTTTTGAAAATATATTTCTACCGGCGTGCTTCAGGTGACATGAATGCAAAATAATCATGAGACACAAAGTATTTTCCATGATTTAAAGGCTGACATTAGATATATGCAAGCATGATCACATCATACTTTCCCAGATATGGGTATCCTAGACTGTCTTGAAAATGATATAGCCTAGCATATGAAGAGCTATTTTCCAAAACACTATAAATCCACTTTTGAAAACATTAAGAAGTCATGTTATTTAATTGTGTATTTCAGGTAATATCAATTAAAGTGCAGTTGTGTTGTTTTAATTGAGTAAAGATAAATCAAATAACAATTAACCAATTACAGTTCCACTGAAATTACTTGGAAAACAACAAGAAAAAAATATGAATGAAAATGCATATAGCGTTTTAGCAACTCTTCTTATACGGCTCTTACCATGACCAAGATAAGAGCTTAATAGTAAAATTACACTGAAAATAGCCTAGGCCTCAAAGGACTAATGTATGTGATATTTTACAGTGAGTACTATTCATTTAAATGGCTAATATAAATTCACAACACCCCATATTTGCAGCCTTCGCCGATCTGTCATTTAATACAAATTATTGCATACACATTAGTATCGTCTATCTCTCTCTCTCAAGTTTACTCTCTCTTTCTCAGGTATGAGTTTGTTCTTCAGTCTAAAGCACAATCATGGCTACAAGCATTTCCTACCTGTAGCTATGTAGGCAGGAGTAAGAGGCTGCACGTCCCCAAAACTCAGGTATAGATGGGCCTGGGACAGGGCATTGGACCAGAGCCTATAGGGGTCAGCTATCTTCAGATCTTTACTTGAGGGGATGTTGAAGATCAAATACTAATAGAAGTACACAAAACGATAGGGGTGGGGTGGGGTGGGTGAAAACATCACTCCACACACATTCTCTCTGTGGCCATTGTAGTGCTGAATGGCATGGGGAGACACTGGGGCCAGGCTGTTTCCTGATGCAGCCCCGCTGCCTGCTCTTTCCTCTGCCTCAGGATTAGTTCTCACTTGTGTCCTCACGTCACCTCAGCTCGAGGTGTGAGACAGAAAAAGCAGCTGTGGATAGTGACACCCAGTGGCCTTTTGGTGGTACGGCAGGCAAGAGATTATAAGGTCTGCAAGCGCACGTGCAACATTATCCCAGATATTTCAGATTTTAAGTACAGACAGCAGTCGTTTCTTTAGATCTTGTTTAGTCCTACAAGGTACAAAAATTAATTGGTTAACTGATCCAGTATTTATAAGTATATATACTCTTTTGGTCCATGGAGGGAAATTTGGTCTCTGCAGACTGGGAATTAGTGAAACACACACAGCAAAGTGAACACACAGTTTGAAGGTTAATGAGCTGCCTGCATCAGGTCGGGGAAAATTTACTTTACTGAAAAACTTTGAAGGTTAATCTGCATGTCAACAAATGTCAACAAATGTACAGTGAAGCCAGGCCTGGTGTGGCTAATCAGGAGATTTTGAGGGATTGCCATAGCCTGGAAAAATCCAAACTCATTCAGGAAGTGAGTAGAGTCTGGTGACTCATGATTGGATTCCTTTCCAACACTTGCATCACGACGGGCACTAATTTTGAAATCATTGGTCCAGCCTCACCAATCAGATTGATCAGAGATTCCCAACGTTACTTCCACTAAACAGCACAAACCCTCCCCACATACCAATTAGTGGGGCCCTTAATGACATCTTGGGCCCAGGGGTCCAAAAGTTAGCCACTATTGGTTAAATCTTTTTCATTTATTCAGTTATACTTCATCCATAATTTTAATAACATTTCATGTATTTTCTTAATATTCATGACCACCATACCATATAACCCTACCTGTTACCCTAAGCTTGGACCAATCAGAAACGACCGGCCCATACCATTTAACAAAACAGTAATCATCCCCCCAAATAAAGTATTTACAATGGCCATAACAATAAAGAAATCAAAGTAAACATAATAACAATGTTCCCTCACCCACATAATATCATCACATAATCCCAAAAGGAAAAATAAACATTCATAATAAACCAAAATAGATCTGACCCCCCTACCCGAGAAGAATGCTTGTGACCGTGCTTCCGACGGCAGGCAGAAAAACACTCCTCCCACAGCAAGCGCGCTTTTGCTATGGAGAGGCTGGGGCTGAGAAATGGGTGAGTGCTTTGAGGTTTGTGTTTGAAACTAGGTGAGGGAAATACTGGCGAAACAGGTGTGTAAATAAAACATGGTAGTGGGTACCTACACTACATGTTGGCGATGGTGTTTTGTTGCAAAGCATGACGGGGGGGAAATGATTAGTGAATGTGTTTAGCTATCGCGGGCTCTGTGTTTGAAAACGCCAAAAGCGCACCGCTTCCCTAATGACGTTAGCGCAACAAACATTTCCCGACTCCTCCCCCCAAAGTTCAAACACTTCCCCGTTGTCTTTCCCCAATCCCACAGTCATTCAATCACCGTCCATAATCACAACAATGTCCATAAACATTCCGGTGAGATTCGTGTGTGTGTGTGTGTGCTTGTGAACCGAGTCTCTGTCTCTCCTCCCTGCGCAGGCAGAAAATCAAATCTGCCGCGGAAAGTATCAAACACTAACCTGACCGTAGCCAGATGAATGTCGTTCCGCTTAGCTCCGCCTAGCTTCACTCACATCCATCTGGGACCTCTTCCATTGAGAGTGATTTCTCCAACCAACTTTATGGTTTAGCCAATCAGGACGCAGGGCGGGAGTTTCATAGATGTGACATAGCGTAGAAGCGACTGTGAGTCTGTTATTAGCGTCACGGGTTGGCTTCGATGTGAGTGGTTGAAGTAGCACGTCAATAGATGACGGACAAGTGGCTTATTCAATCATATGCAAGCATTTTTTGATTAGGCCCAGCCTTCTGAAGCAACACTTCAATGGATCGGTTCCAGATGGATGAGTGGAGCTAGGCGGAGCGAAATTCATCTGGCTATTGCCAGGTTAATCAAACACACGCTACTCGATAAAGAGTTCCCAGCGTAGCGCGTGAGGAGGGGGAAGTCACCTCCTCACAGTCATATATAAACTATCTGCCACACCAGGGTGACATTATGGGTGTGGGCAGCCATGGCCTACTGGTTAGTGCTTTGGACTTGTAACCGGAGGGTTGCCGGTTTGAACCCCCACAGTAGGCACGGCTGAAGTGCCCTTGAACAAGGCACCTAACCCCTCACTGCTCCCCGAGTGCCGCTGTTGTTGCAGACAGCTCACTGTGCCGAGATTAGAGTGTGCTTCACCTCACTGTATGTTCACTGTGTGCTGAGTATGTTTCACTAATTCACGGATTGGGATAAATGCAGAGACCAAATTTCCCTCATGGGATCAAAAGAGTATATATACTTATACTTATGAAATTGTTGCTCTCTAGAATGAATGGAATATCGGTGTTAGATAATTCAATGCAATATGCGGAGTGATTACTAGCGGTAACAAGTGGGGATGTCCTGGGACACCTGCACTTGTGATGACTCATGGAATGTCTCTCATCCAATCAGAAATGAATAAATAGCTTGACCGGAACTACACTCTTAAAAAGGAAAAGTCAGGGCTATCCAATTGATCAAACCATATTATGTTACAAAGACATAAAAGGGTTTAGTTTTGAATGAAACAACCTTATTGTGTTCAAATAGTCATTGAGTAATCCATTTTTCTAATTGAATCTCGCAAGGTAAGCGTATATACTAGGACAGAAAGGAAAAGAGGGTTTGTCACAATTACTAAACCACAAAACAGGAAATTAGAGACTCATGTTTTTCTTTCGACATATTTTGCCACAGAAATGACTTTATCCAACAGAATCATGTAAGATCAACGTGATGCACCTCAGTACTGAACCAGTAAGGGAATTGAACACACGGGATGCCTTGGTGTTACCATTGCATTGTGTTCCCATTGGGTTTCAGTGTAACTGTATAATGATTGCTATTATTACTTATATATTTAGAGAGAACATGCCTCACCTTGATGGGAGTGTCTTTATAAAGAACCTGATGGAGGTTGGCACCATGGATGTACTCATTAGCAATGAGGATCTGGGTCTTACTTTTGGCTACAGCCATCATCCGCACAATGTGGGGGTGAGACAAACGCCTGAAGAAGATTTAATGTGATCTTTTGTCAATATTTAACAAATGTAAATGAATCATGTTTACAGTGTACTTCCTGTATAAAGGTGATGTTTAGTTTATTGTCGTTGCATGCTTGTACAAATAAAAATAGACTAACTATACAATCTACTGACTGACCAAACAATTATGTTTAAATTACATACATAAAGCCTACAGACACACACACACACACACACTTACAAAGGTATGAGAAACTCATTTGTCATGACTGAACTATCTCCAATAGGGATGATCTTTACAGCAGCAGGAGTTCCCTGGTATGAGCCTTTGTAAACTGCTCCATATGATCCTCTTCCAATGCAATTATCGTTCTTCATGGTTATTGTAGATACATCCACAAAAGTGAACAATTTTAAGGTGGTCTACAAGTAAGAAACCATGTTAAAAGTTGTAGGTAAATGTGCTCTGGTTCTGTGGATCCCAATCGCACCACCTCCATGTGCTCTGGTTCTGTGGATCCCAATCGCACCACCTCCATGTGCTCTGGTTCTGTGGATCCCAGCTCCCATCTCTCCATCTGCAGCCTCCTCTGCTGCCCCCCCTGTGCCATAGCCAGTGCTCTGAGTGGAGCCAGCCATGTTGGGGCCTGTGCCATAGCCAGAACTCTGAGTGGAGGCAGCCATGCTGAGGCGCTTAAAGGGCCTCATGAGCTCAGATATACGTCTCAATACAGCAGAGCCGTATCCAGATGGTCCTCCAGAGCTGTCATCAGGGATGTGTTCTCTAACTACATTGTTATGCATAAATAATGAGCATTTAGTGAACCGATTCTTGCCAAATGTATAGTGGTTAATTTGGTGTGAATAGTGTTCATTCTATGCCATTTGGCTTTTAAAAAGAAAAACATCAAATTAAAACTTATATACTTCCAATCGGGAGGAAACTCCATACTCCGATTCAACTGGAAAGTTTCCTGCCACCATGTCCTCTATCTTGTCCAGCAGCTCTGTCACCTGGCCACCATCCCTCTTCTCATTGTCTACAACATGATACCTGTTCCCACATTTCTCTACAACCCACTGCAGAGCCTCTCCTCCACTCTCAATGTGCTGCTCAATGCTCGTGTCTCCCAGCCAGTTCCCTCTGGTGAACAGCACTATAGTGTGACTCCAGACTCTCTCACCCAGCAGCTCCATGTGTTCCTGCACTGCTCTTCTGAATGCCTCTGTGAATAACCAACTCACATTAATGATCAGGAGTAGAGCATGGGGTCCTGGAGGACACAGAGACACACTGAGGACAATCTCTCCTTTATCCCGTCCAAGAGTTTGCTCTACAGTGAAGTTCCACCATCCTGGTGCCTCCACTACAGTGATGCGTCTACCTGCTGTTTCTCCTTCTCTCCTCACACACTCAGCTGTTCTTCCTGAGGTGCCAAACTCTTCTCTGCCCAGGATGGTGTTTCCTGATGAACTCTTCCCAGCATTTCTGTTTCCCAGCAGCACAACCTTCATGTCAGAAATATGTGGAACTCCACCTGGAAACAGAAAGCATGTAATTCTGTGAAACACACTGAACATCCTCTCTATGTTTTTGTCATCATAGAATTATAATCTATTAAATTAACTTTGGGTGTTTGTGTACGTTTTTAGGTGAGAATGTGCTTGTTTTAGGGGTGTTTGTTGTTACTAGTGTGCGTGTGTGTGTGTGTGCGAATGCATGGCTTGCGTGTGTGTGTGGTGTGCTTGCGTGTGCATGGTTGTGTGTGTGTGTGTGTGTGCATGTGTGTGTGTGTGTGTGTGTGTGTGTGTGTGTGTGTGTGTGTTTATGTGGTTATGTGTGTATGTGTGTGTGTGTGTGTGTGTATGTGTATGTGTGTGTATGTGTGCCTGTGTGTGTGTGTGTGTGTGTGTGTATGTGTGCCTGTGTGTGTATGTGTGCCTGTGTGTGTATGTATATGTGTATGTGTGCCTGTGTGTGTGTGTGTTAAATGAGAAGACAGAGGGTATAGAACAGAGAGATAATAAATGAAGTAGACATGAGTCACACGTAAGTTATATGTACGTGTATGTAAATGTAAATGTGTGTGTGTGTGTGTGTGTGTGTGTGTCTATGTGTGTGTGTGCGCTAAAGAAGAAGACAGAGGGTATAGAACAGAGAGATAATAAATGAAGTAGACATGAGTCACACGTAAGTTATATGTACGTGTATGTAAATCTAAATGTGTCATGTGTAGGTTTGAGAGCTGAAAATGTCTCTCACCTGCTGATGATCTGAGAGTCTGTCTCTGCTTGTGCACCTTCATCTTCCTCTCCTCTGCTCTTCTCTCTGCTTCCTTCTTCTTCTCTTGTAGTTGTTTACAAATATTTCTGTCAAAGTCAAACTGATGGCCCCTGTTTCCTGCCACCATGTCCTCTATCTTGTCCAGCAGCTCTGTCACCTGGCCACCATCCCTCTTCTCATTGTCTACAACATGATACCTGTTCCCACATTTCTCTACAACCCACTGCAGAGCCTCTCCTCCACTCTCAATGTGCTGCTCAATGCTCGTGTCTCCCAGCCAGTCCCCCCATGTGAACAGCACTATAGTGTGACTCCAGACTCTCTCACCCAGCAGCTCCATGTGTTTCTGCACTGCTTTTCTGTGTGTCTCTGTGAATGACGTATCCACATTAATGATCAGGAGTAGTGTTGCACAGTGTATCAATACTAAAAAGGTATCACGATGCCTTCACGCAAAAAACGATACGATTTCCGACGTTTTTAGAATCGATACTTTATTAAAATAATAACATTCTGCGTCAGCTAACGTCAAAGTTCTTTGCCGACAGTCCTCTGCCTTATGGATAAAACAAAAGGTGAAGTGAAATCTGGAACTATATGGGATACATCGGGAGTAGTGAAGGCAAGCCATCAGGGGGAGTAGTGAAGGCAAGCCATTAGGGGGAGTAGTGAAGGCAAGCCATCAGGGGGAGTAGTGAAGGCAAGCCATCAGGTACACAGAGGCCCGTTTGTAAAATATGTGTCAAAGTCATTTATAAGCAGTAGCCTAGGCTACGCATGGCAAAACACCCCGCAGACATATCCCAACATTTTTAAAGAGTTTAAAGAACAACAGGTTAACGAATATGCTATAGAAAACACGACTACATGGTTAGTGCCAAATTTCTTCTCTTCTGGCTAATTTTTTGAGCCTATTGAGAACTATATTTTGCATTTTGTTGTCCAGTGTTTAATGATTGATTGAAATCACACAGTGATTGACGACAGGGTGTGTTATTTGAAGACAAAATTTGCTTTTGCTGCATGTTTAAGTGTTTTGAGAGAGTATGCCTTTTGCAAGCAAAATGTGACATTATGGCAAGAGTGCTTTTGTTCAGACACGAGTGTTACAGTAACTGTTTTGAGAACGTGATGACAGAGTTGACACAAGCATCAAAACGATCGAGAAAAACTGTAGGCCTAATGAAGACCAAGTGGATCCCAGTTTATATTAGCAAGTCAAAGCAGTCGAGAAAAACTGTAATTCGATAGACTGTTACATCCACTTTGGACATGTGTAGGCTATGTAGTGCTTGTAAAGACTGCTCATTGCTTCAAATGAAGATTGCATATGCCCTTTCCTCGTGGGAAGTCCTCCACCCCACCCCCTTGATTAGGGCCACGCCATTAGATTCACTGTAGACGTTGTCAGCGCTGGTCAGAAACCAACCTCTCCCTCCTGCAGAAACTTCCCGACTTCTCAGAGGTCCGTTTTACAAATAATTAGATTATTTATTTTGATTTTATCAACATGATAATGTTGCAGTTAGAGAGAACTGTTGCATTCCGATGGTATAACTGTTGTTCACTTCCTCTTTGTTCTATTTAAAATAGGCTCTTCTTCTTTCTTGTTGGTGCGTAATTCTGCAAACACCAGACGGACGAATTGAAAAATAAGCTACGTTTATATTATCTTTAGGTATGGCCTATTACATGGGCTATTAATAAGAATAACTGCCGGTGATCAGGGTACCACACCCAATAAATGCGCAACAGACTACACCGGTTCATTTTATTCTATTAGTCTGACATCGTTGTATATGAAATACACCCTACACATACACGACCACTTAGTTTCAATTTCAACCGTTTTCATAGGCTAAAACCTGGCAAAACCCAAATAGCGGGTTCCCGAAAACGCTTACCAACTGAGACTGTCCTTTGAAACCCAGACCTACAGGGTACCAAACCTGCACTGTGAAACCCAAGACCAAGGCTAATGGGTATGGCCATCACAGTGCATACTCAACCATAGTAACAGCACACCATCACAGTGCTCATCTCTGGAGGCAGCCTTGAAATCAGTCCAAGGGCTCCACACCTGCAGTTAGGACTCAGTGTTAGTCTCGTCGTAAGCAAGCGGGCTATAGTTGAATGGCCTACTCCAGAACTAGCTGTTGTGAAATTGTTGGAATTTAATTGATTAACACATCACATAAACTGTTACTGAGTGTTGTTGATACACTGAACTTGTGCCCTCGAACCAAATCTGACAGCAAGCAGCTTTGGAGTTTTACATACAGAGGATACATAACTGGCATGCGTGAAGGTAATGGTAAGGTAAAAGGTAATGGTAAGGTAAAAGCAAAACTCCACACACAAAACCAACGACCAAAATGCAAAATGCAGTGTTGAGTATATGTATTCATAGGTCTATAGAAAAATGTATTAGGCTTTATGTATCCATACAAAATGGTACGGTATAACTTGGGGAAACCAAAAAATAGACACAAAAATATGAAACAGTATTTTAAAGCAAAATGTACATAAAGTTCAACGGATTTTTTGGAAATGACTGAACATTCCTTTTTCCAAAGAAAAGTCTCTGTATGTGGTTCTGAAATTCATAGGTCTATAGAAAAAATAGGGCCAGATTAAAAAGGGTCCATACCATTGGTTCTGAACAGGGCCAATAGGGTCCAATAATATATATCTACTGTATTCATAGGCCTATACTAAGGCAATGATTGATGGTGTTCCGTGAAAGTAATGAGTGTTTACACATGTGAAGAGAGAGAGTGAAGCACTGGTGATTTAGTGGCATTTTGATGGGTTGTGTTTGAAAAATGAAATCAAGTTAGGCCTACTTCCTGTTCGATTTTTGTGTGTTAAGTAAAAAATTTGTGTGTGGTGTTTTGCAAAATGTGTTTTAGTCAATTGAAAACTGAGTCAAACACTGAGTTCAATAACAGAACGTATTCTGTTACATTCGATAACAGACAGGTATTTATATATATGTTATTAACATTAATTATAATTATGACCGCCGCTTAGCTAAACGGTCATATAGGATTGTCAAAGCGTTTTTTCGTCATCTACTTCCTGAATTTTTGGTCAACGATACCCGAGACACCGAACCACTGGGGCACATGAAATTTGGTGGGTATGTAGCCCCATTAGACTTTTATGGAAAAATTTTGTTTCGTCCCCGCGGGCCACTCCCCCGCGTGCTGGCCCCCCGAACATAAAAAAGCAGTTTTTCCTTAATAACTACCTGAACCGTGGCACTGAGGATGAAGAATCTTTTATGGTATGTTGGTCTCAAGGGCCCACATCAATCTGGCCCATAATCACCCATTTGTGATTTGCACCCCCTGGTAAAAAATGAAAATGCAATATTATTCTGCTTTAATCGCCCCTATCTTCAGTTAAGATGTTCAGAACTGCACCAAATTTTATGTGTATGATTGACCTGGCATTCTCTGGGGGTATGCCAAGTTTCGTAGAATTTCATCCATGGGGGATCTAAAAAAATTAGGTTTTGTGTACATTTAGTGACTGTACACTCATTGGCCTGTAGATGGCGGTGCACACATATACACATGCTCACACACACAGGCACCCACATACTATCGGTATTAGAACGGCCGATACATAGTTACAAATTTAGTAGCATTAAAAGAAAGCCAAAATAAATATTCATCATCATCATCATGGCTGCATTTCCAGTGTTGGCGATAAGTAGTCGTTTGTCCACTAGATGGCCCATCGTTGCAGTGAGACGTAATTTTGTTGGAAGTTAAAAGTGGGTTGGAAAAACAATGGACGCTTCCTACAAGGACTAGTTTACCGCAGAGAACGTCTAAAAAGGATAGGATGATGTTCACATGAAATGTAATTCCCATTTCTTCTTGAAGCCGAAATAAATCTGAGGATGTTTATCGGACATGCTTGGTTTTTACTGCACGTTAATCTTATAATATCAATAAGGACCTAGGTAATGTTACCGTTAGCGTTGGTTGAGTGATGGAGGCCAATTTGATTGATTGCATTTGTAGAAAACTATAAATGTGGTTATACCAAGCAAATTGATAGCAGCACTGTAATTGTATCTTTCGACTGTCATTTGTTGCACGTGCTACAAAAATCATTCTGTGCAATGGAAGATTTACCAACGTTACACCGGTCTGATAGGCCTACAGTTTTGCCTATACATGCATGAGACTGAGACGCCTGTTTATTTTTGTTTTAAGTGCGTGCAGGGTGTGAGAGGGGAATCAATGTGCTTTGATTCCAGCTTGGTAGTTGTAGTCTGTGAAATTAAAAAGCACGTGTGAAGTATCCAAACAATGACACCTTCATTTCATTATGGCTGCTTTAGCAACACACCTTAAGCTACTGTGTAGTAGTGGGTCCCATTTAGAATCCGACAAACACGGGACGTCCCCCGGACCTCATGCCGACATTCACGATGTCCCCGATTGGTCCCAAACGTCATGTTCTCTAGCGGATGTTCCGTGACCTTATTGACGTCCGAGCAAGTTATCGCTTGTTATTGCGTGACGTCCGTGCAGGATTCTTTTGGGACGCCACCGCCAGGTCCTCGGATGACATTTGCATTTGGTCATTTCAAATACCTCCTAAGGACCCGACAATAACGTTATACCGGGGACATGGGGGGGACGTTTGTTTATTCACACATGGCAGCGGAGTTGAGAGCGCTCTGGCTACCGCCTGCAGGACCATCTTTCAAAGTCGGTGACCATCTCTCAAAGTCTCGTGGACGTCTTTTAGACCTCCCAAACAGAGGTCCGCGGGACGTAAAGGGAACCCTACACAATGTTGAGGAGGTGTTCGCCAGGACACTTAGGGGACGTCGCCAGGACTTTATTTTGTTTACTGGGAAGTGGCTACTTCATTCGCGCTTTCCTTGACTCATGGAGCTGCGTGCATTTTATTACAACTTTTCGCCACGGTATGGCAGTTTAAATCCGCTTGATACTGTAAGGCGTAAGCCATTGGTTTCCAAAGGAGATTTTATTTGTGTCGCCAGCATAGCCTATTGACAATTTATGTTGTAAATAGGCCTACCTTATAAGCCTACCTGTAGCTTAGGGAAGCTAACATCTTTCTATTAGGATCTAGTTTGTTAGTTACAGTTTTGTCATAACTCCTTGATGCATTTTTGCATTTAGAATAGCCAGAGCGTGGATATCTCAATCGGAAAATTAAACAATATCGGGTGCCTATGGACTAGGCTGGGTGAACCCAGCCTGATCTGCCCGCTATTTATTTTTTGATTTCTTAAAAGATTGAGCTTGGTCTGGTGAAAGCCATTAAAATGTGTATGAACAGTCTAGCGACGCATTTCATCAAGGCCCATTTGGACATGTCAGTTATTTGCACCACTGGTTAGATGTAAAACAGCATTTCGTTTCAGACTACTGTTACTTAATTTGTGCATTAACAATAACGTTTCAGACTACTGTTACTTAATTTGTGCATTGACAATAAACTATTACATGAACTAAAGATGACTAAAATCTTATGTAGAAGATGAAACATTCACAAAAAATCCATCCATCCAAAAATGACCTTTGTTTTTGATAGCTGTTGAAAACGGCATGGAACTGACAGAGATGTTTTGTTTTAAATTTAAATAAATAAATAAATAAATAAATAAATAACATTATGCTGATACCTTTTGCTTTTCCCAAATACAATGTAGCCTACAGGTGTAAGTGACCTTTCATCAATCCAGGTGCAATGGATGAACTGTGATGAACTGCCCTATACTTGTAGAGATTTTAAAGGTTTTATAACAATGCTACATCTTCTTTGGCTATTCTACAATCTATTCACCTTTTCAGCACCAGTAGGCTACTTTCTGTGCAGCCGCACACACACACTCAGGCATGCCAAACAAGCATACACAAAAGTTTCAAGAGTGGGGATGGAGTAAAATATGGAGACAAATTGAAGTGTGATTTATTTTTCGAACGGATGTACAGGACTGAGCCGGTCATATTTTGTACCATTTATGCGTACATCTAGTTTCATAAATTGTTATTAAACATTCACGGCTAATTGTACTAATTGTTAAAAGGCCACGTGTAGGCCTTCTCTAAAGCTCACTTTGGATTAAGGGACAGCTACAGTATGGAACTTAAATACATCTGGCGAGAGTCAGGTTATGAGCTTTGAGCCTCATCCGACTTAGGACTTTTCTCGCTTTGTAAAAAGTAGTTTTGATTTTTTCCCCTGTCTGCACTATGTCAAGTATATCCTGATGATATACTATCTTATGCTTAGAGGGCATATAATGCATCACAATAATGTTTGTTTCTTTGTAGTCCATGGCTATACCAGAGATCGATTGCAATGTATCCACTGAAGCAACAAAGTGCACCATACGTAATGTACCAGAATATCATCTCAATGATCCTGATTGTGAACAGAACTGGTCTATCATGGAGGTAGGTGGATATTTAGGGAGCCAAAGGGTCGTGGTCAATCTGCAAGTTTAACAACTGTTTCTTAGTCGTCTAATGTTTGGCTTATTGTATTGTAAGAAATGAATCTACACACCGAAGGACCACCAAGACCCATACATCACCCCAATAGTGTATACACACGCAGGCACACACAAAAGATTTTCTTACTAGTCACAAACTCTTTTTTTGCTAGGGCGACACACCACCAAAGCCATCGCAATGTACCCAGAAAAGAATTGGGACGGCTGTGCTTCCTCTGTCACGCATGACAGCGTGGTTTTGAAGAACCCACACAATCTAACTTGGGGTATGACTTGGCCAATATCAGGCAAGTAGATGCACTCATTTGGGTATTTATTGTTAAATCTCTATATGTATTTATCAAAACACTTAAATTTGATTCATGCCAACTTTATGCCTATTGATGACTTGTTGATTCATTTTCAGGGTGACTATTCTGCATCATATGGTAAGTTCTGAGCTGGCACATGTATTGGACATAATATTGACAAATGTAATCAATTTATATGGCAAACTAAAACTGTAATTTGTTGCTCACGTAACCCCTGTAGGCCTGATACCTCTTGATATCTAAAGAGGATTAAAATGATGCCACCTTAATATTATTTCACTTAAATCGGCTATATATATTTAGCTCAGACTTCATTGAAATTAAAGATATTTTCTGCTCAGTGCGCTGTGTCTAAAATGAACACTTAGCATAGGTTCATATTTTAAAGTTCCAAAATTAAATGAATAGTCCACACAAATGAAACAATGTTCAAACCTCTGCAAATGGATCCATAGGCTATTAATTATAACAAAGAAGACAAATTACACCAAAGTAGCCCTAATCTCACCTTGATAAACATTCATTATAACAAAATAGCATTGCTTCTTAGATAGCTATCATGAAAATACATTGTATCTCAGCAGGCTTGTAGAAAGCATAATCCAGGAAATAGAAGTACCCCATATAACAATATTGATCAAATAGAACTATAATAGAAACAACAGTGTAAACTAGAAAAAACATTTCCTGAAGGAAATACAGTGCATGAAAATGCAAAAATATGATGTAAAATATGAACGATGAATTGCGGCCAATATCAGGCAAGTAGATGCACTCATTTGTGTATTCATTGTTAAATCTCTATGTCTTTATCAAAACACTTAAATTTGATTTATGCCAACTTTAGGCCTATTGATGACTATTGATTGATACAGGGCAGCCGTGGCCCACTGGTTAGCACTCTGGACTTGTAACGGAGGAGGGTTGCGGTTCGAGCCCGACCAGTGGGTCGCGATTGAAGTGCCCTTGAGCAAGGCACCTAACCCTCACTGCTCCCCGAGCCGTTGAAGCAGGCAGCTCACTGCGCCGGGATTAGTGTGTGCTTCACCTCACTGTGTGTTCACTGTGTGCTGTTTGTGTTTCACTAATTCAGGGATTGGGTTAAATGCAGAGACCAAATTTCCCTCACGGGAATCACGGGATCAAAAAAGTATATATATACTATACTATACTATACTGATTCATTTCAGGGTGACTATTCTGCATCATATGGTAAGTTCTGAGCTGGCACATGTATTGGACATAATATTGACAAATGTAATCAATTTATATGGCAAACTAAAACTGTAATTTGTTGCTCACGTAACCCCTTGTAGGCCTGATACCCCTTGATATCTAAAGAGGATTAAAATGACTTCATTGAAATTAAAGATATTTTCTGAACACTGCTCAGTGTCTAAATTAACACTTAGCATAGTATAGTATATACTTTTTTGATCCCATGAGGGAAATTTGGTTTCTGCATTTAACCCAATCGGTTAATTAGTGAAACACAAACAGCACACAGTGAGGTGAAACACACACTAATCCCGGCGCAGTGAGCTGCAACAGCTACAACAGCGGCACTCGGGGAGCAGTTGTAGCAGGCAGGTTAGGTGCCTTGCTCAAGGGCACTTCAGCCGCAGCCCACTGGTCGGGGCTCGAACCGGCAACCCTCCGGTTACAAGTCCAGAGTGCTAACCAGTGGGCCACGGCTGCCCAAATTGTTTTTATGTCAGTACTAGACTGTTTTTCTAAAAACATACACATTTCTAAACTATAATAGCAAAAAGGCGGTAATGGGTTGTTGTAAAGCTTCTTTGGGCAAATGAATAACTAGGCTACTCATTGTGCTGAATTAATACTTTACTCTCTTCCCAATAGGCTGAGACCTTAAGACACGGCTCTGCAAATGGGACACAAAATCACTCGGACCAAAACATGGAAGGACCTCTTCTCATGAAGGCAAATCAGTACTGCTTTTTTATCTGTGGTCATATTATGGAGTCGCATGTCGTAGTGATAAGGCAGAGGCCTTCTAAAGTGCACCCTTTGGTTATAAAATTGAAATGACAAAGTTTTTGCTTTCTTTCCCACAGGTTCCCCAAGCTCCACCATTTCCCCAAGATGTCGGGCTCTGAACAAAATGGCGTCAGTTCTGGGTTTACCATGTGCTTGACGTTTACTTCCTTGCTTTTGGAGTCGTGTCTATGTGTGCATCCTCTGCCTTCTGACACCCTTAAAATCATTCAGAGCACGTCATCATCAAGCAATATGGATCGTTTCAATAACAATCAACCGGCAACTCCCACACTCAGGACTACAAAGTTATTACTCCAAAGTTTTTAAATTTTACTTTAATTTTAAACTTGTCTCAGAAACCAGTTCAGACTCAAGCATGTGTATGTAAACAGTCTGCATTCTATATAGTGTAATTTATGTGCCAATCAAACATGGGTTTATCTGTATAAACACCATGTTATCACCCTTCTGGATGAACCGTATGAGGTACAAGTCAATTTGTTCTGCCACCTGCAGCTTTCCCTGTGCGTTGTGAAACTTTGTTGTAAACATCTAGGGAGTGGGATGTGTGAATGAAACAGCTAGGAAGTGGGATGTGTGAATGAAGGATTATGCACAATTGATCACTTAGGCACACTATTATGCACAATTGATCACTTTGGCACACTATGCAGGTTTTTTAGATTAATATGCAAGTTTTTTAGCTTAATTTACCTTCATTTAACTGCTTCAGAGTCATTGGAATGGTTATATGACATTTTTGGGGTTGAATGGTGGCCGTCTCGCTTCCCCCTAGTGCCTGTGAGCGGAAAAACCACCCTTGCAACTGTGGGCCGGCGGGCCGACGGCCTCAGTGTCAGGAAGTATAAGAGTGTAACGAATTGCTTTACTGCATTCAAATACACATACACGCCAGGCACCGGCTAGAAAAAGGTAGTGATGGAGTTTCTCAGACATTCATCATGACAGAGCCAGCAAAAAAGAAGCAAAAACTGAGAAAACAGTAAGGACATGGCCAATACTGCATGGTTTACCTTTGAAGATCTTTCCAGAAGGTTACCATTTCCTTTATTCCAGTGCCATCTAGTGGACAACATCAAAAGATCTTTTCTGTCTTTACCTTTAAAAAAATCAGTGTGGGCTGAATTTGATTATGTTGATGATAACTGTAATGTTCCTAATGCCACTGTGTGTAGATTTCTCTCATATTCTTTCACATTAACGTCCAAGAAAGTTAGTGTCCAAGTCACCAAGGAATAACTATTTCATAGTATTACTTCACTGAGATGTGTCGTGGTCATGTGAAATATTTGCTGCACAGCTCAATACATTTTCTAGAGGGTGGTCAAATAGCACCTTGTTACCTTGCCTAGTCTTAACTATGACATGTTATGTTTGTCTGTTTGTCTATCTGGAATGTCTGAAAAAGATTTTGGGTTTGGATTTGTGTCAGACTGCAACTCTTGAATGCTGGGATTGATCACTTAAGCACTTATGTCACAACAACTTCCAATATTTTACAAAAGCAGAATTAACAAATCCCACATGGAAAATGTGGAAAAAAAACAAGGCTTGGCCAAGCATGGATATTATGTTTTCTAAATTCTAGTGCCCAATTCTGCACTTGGTAAATGTTGTGTTCTGTACAGACTGGGAGATGAAGAGCTGGTGCTATGAAGTCCTAAAACACTTGAAAATGGTCCCGTTACTGAACTGAATCAGAATTCCACAATTAGTGTACCTGTCACTCTCTGTATGTGCCTCCTATGACACGCACAGTGTGTGTGTGTGTACTGTATGTGTGTGTTTTTTATTGTCTCCTATGTGTTGGTCTGTGTGTGTGTGTGTCTGTACTGTATGTGTGTGTCTGTATGTGTGTTTTTTATTGTCTCCTATGTGTTGGTCTGTGTGTGTGTGTGTGTGTGTGTCTGTATGTGTGTGTGTGTGTGTCTGTATGTGTGTGTTTTTTATTGTCTCCTATGTGTTGGTCTGTGTGTGTGTGTGTGTGTGTGTGTGTCTGTACTGTATGTGTGTGTCTGTATGTGTGTTTTTTATTGTCTCCTATGTGTTGGTCTGTGTGTGTGTGTGTGTGTGTGTGTGTGTCTGTCTGTATGGGTGTGTGTGTGTGTGTGTCTGTATGTGTGTGTGTGTGTGTGTGTCTGTATGTGTGTCTGTATGTGTGTGTGTGTGTGTGTGTGTGTCTGTACTGTATGTGTGTGTGTGAGTGTGTGTCTGTATGTGTGTCTGTCTGTGTGTGTGTGTGTGTGTCTGTACTGTGTGTGTGTGTGTGTGTGTGTGTCTGTATGTGTGTCTGTCTGTGTGTGCGTGTGTGTGTGTGTGTCTGTATTTGTGTGTGTGTGTCTGTATGTGTGTGTCTGTATGTGTGTCTGTCTGTGTGTCTGTGTGTGTGTGTGTGTGTGTCTGTACTGTGTGTGTGTGTGTGTGTGAGTGTGTGTGTGTGTGTGTGTGTGTGTGTGTGTGTGTGTGTGTATGTGTGTGTGTCTGTCTGTGTGTGTGTGTGTATGTGTGTGTCTGTATGTGTATGTGTCTGTACTGTATGTGTGTGTGTCTGTATGTGTGTGTGTGTGTGTGTGTGTGTGTGTGCCTCCTACCTGTTGTTGCACAGTTACCAGCTCCCAGCATATTCATGGTAATCCACAGGCAACATTTGAACTCACTTTACCAGTTCACCCTTTACAACAGTGTCCTGCGCTGTGTGTTTATCCTGCAAACAATAAACAGATGACTGTTCCATCTACTTCAGGACATCTTGTTTGTTGTTGGTCAAAAGCTCCACCTCATACCATGAAGTAGTATGTTAAGATCTAGATGCCAAAAAAGAGATATAAAGAATTCAGCAGATTCCTTTACTTGTTCAGCAGGTCAGAAAGCAAGTCCGAGAAAGAAACAAGAGACAATTACTAAACTATTGTAGGCAGCAATAGTTCCAATAGGAAGCGAAAACAAGTAATCGCACCATGTGATAAGCACCGAAAATGTTGAGGACCCCCACTAGTATGCTGATGAAAGGGAAGTGAAATGGGGAACCTTAGGTCCAAGTCCAGTAATGGTCTAGTCAGTGCTGTCACAGTCCAGTAATGGTCCAGTAATGGTCTAGTCAGTGCTGTCACAGTCCAGTAATGGTCTAGTCAGTGCTGTCACAGTCCAGTAAGGGTCTAGTCAGTGCTGCTGCGGTAAAATTCTCTCACACTGATGTGACTCAATGTGTCAAAGTCCTGATCTGCAGCAGAGCTCACAAATCCCTCCATACGTGTGTTCAGTTGTCTGGTCTGTTCTAAACTACAGTATGGAAGTTTTGGACGTGCCTGAAAAATGCTATTTTTGATAGCTCAGGAGACAAAGATGTGATCAGAGAAACAGGTTTAGACAGACATGAGATCATACGATGGTAAACATATGTGCTAGCTACCTCTGTCCAGCTTTGAACAGTCCTTTTGTCATAGGCTAGTTAATTACACTGCTGAAGATTTTTGCTTGTCAGTGGAGGTAAAATTGAGATACCTAAACATCAGAAAAAGTGTGCATGATTTGTGACTCTCTTGATATCTCCTTACCTGAAGCCACTCACAAATGTATTTCTGGACTAAGGTTTATGTGCAATAGACACCCCCAGACCAGTGACGTCTTGGTGCCGCATTCCTACAGAATGCACCTCTTCACCTTTGTATCATGCCCAAGCTAGATAACGGTGGCTTAGTAGACCAAGCAATAAGATGCTTCACATTTCTATGCATGCAGACAGCCAATACATAACATGTGCCATGTTGTAACATGTGACATTACAGTCATTCTCTACATGATTCCCATCACTTCCTTTTCAAATGATCGGTTCTAAGACAGACTGTCTAGGAGGCAGTTTTACATCAGTTTATGGTTTGATATGTGGTTTTCACACTGGACTGTTCCTGTCTTAAGTAAACGAGAAGATTGTTTCGCCTTCTTAGTTCCTCAATATGTTGATCAGGGGAAGCACTTAAGTTTCAAAAAGCCTAAAAATGAAACCCTCTTCAAATATCATTCTTTATGTTTTTTTTGTTTGCTTGTTTGTTTGTTTGTTTAATCTTTACCATTGAAAAATGTTTTATGGCAACCGGTCACTGACAATTCTTAGATAACACTGGTTAAAGGTGCCCTGCCAGACAAAACCGTGTTAGGTCCACTCCATATGTGTTTGTGCTATGTCCTGAATGTGGAAATAAACAGCTACCTCCTCTGTCAGCTCTAGCCACTGAAAAGAAATACGCAGAGAAATTTGGCCAATTGCAAAAGCTCTTCAGATTGACGTGGAATTGATGAGCTCATTACTATTCATGAGCTTGCCCAGTTGAGACCGTACCCACAAAATTTGTTTAGCTCTTTGGCAGTTTTCGTAGGCCTATGCAAGAATGGCTGAATGTCAACTGACTTGTGCGCTATGCACGAACAGAACTTCAACAATGCATTTTGCCTAAGAACCCAGACTTGAGGATGAAATGGCTTCAGTTTATTTTTTGGAACAATGCTACAGGCTTTGCAAAAAGGTGGTGTTTAAGCCTGGAGCAGTAGGCTACCATCGCAGCAGTCTACGACCAGTGCCTGTAAAATGTTATTGTCAACTCAAGGAAGTGCTATGTTATACAGGTTTAATGAACTCGCTAGATAGCAGGTTTTATTTATGCACATTTGGACAATGCTAGCACTCGCTAGCCAAGCTAAGTTCATGCCATAAAGCTAAAATTAGTTGATAACAGCTACCATCGTGGCAGTCTACGACCAGTGCAGTCCGTAACTAAAACGTTATTGTCAACTCAAGGAAGTGTTATGTTAGCTAAAGTTAGTTGATAAAGGCTGTCATGTTATGGACAAAACCTACTAGCTGTTAGCCAATCAGAGTCAAGCAGCTTAGCTCGTTGAATATTAATGAGAATGGCGCAAATCGAGCTGAGTCTTCATGCAGGCTTTCAATACCACACTAGAATGGCTTGAAACAAGGTAACCAAGGCATGTTTCCCACAAATGTTACAGAGTCCATAGTAGAACTTCAGACATTAGCCTACTACAAAGTAATGAAATACGTGTGGCAGGGCATCTTTAAGTGCAACCCCATTTCTCAAAAAGTTTGAAATAGCCAAAAAGGAACGGTCAAGTAAGAGCAAGGTTTTATAATGATCAGCCTTTTAAAATTATCAATTTAGAGCAGACAGAATGTGCTATTGGAACATAAAATGGATGGTTGCTGATAATGGGCCTTGTAGACTTTTGTAGACATTGCACTAGAAATCAGATCCAGGCTACATCTTCTTAAGTAAACAGGAATAGTTTTTTGATACAACATTACTAACAGTAATACACTTAAAGGCACCCGTTACAGTTTTTTGACCTTAACATAACATTTCCAAAATCATTTTGATGATAACACATAACCACCAAAATTGATGCTGGGCAGACGAGTGTTTAAGTCTCGTGTTTAAGGGCTTACTCACACTATGCCATCCATACCGTACCCGAGTAGCCTACGTTTGTACGTAGAATAACGATTGCAGCCTGTTGTTTGTGTCTATTCTGAGTAGCCATTTGACTGGGTGCTAACGGGTGCATTACTTTGTAGGATGCCAGAACTCTTTTCGTCTGCATGTCGTCATTGATTGCCCTGTCTGTTGTCTTCCAGGTATGTTTGCCTTAGAAAATGTATAAAACCAAGATTTGTCATGTCTCTTATTACTGCATGGTTTATTTCATGTTTTGTATATTGTAACCTATACTATACGATCAAAGTCAAGTGCATTGCTACTACTATTGTAGGCTGTTTACTTCACACTGTATTGAACAAAGAATGTACTGAACAGTATATAGCAGCTTAGAGTATATAGCTTACATTATGCAGCTTACAGTATGTATGAATGTACTGAACAGTATATAGCTTACAGTATGTAGCTTACAGTATATAGCTTACATTATGCAGCTTACAGTATGTATGAATGTACTGAACAGTATATAGCTTACATTATGTAGCTTACAGTATGTATGAATGTACTGAACAGTATATAGCTTACATTATGTAGCTTACAGTATCTATGCATTTTTATTTGTCTCTCACGTTTTGGAAGTCTGGAAAGGGGATGCCAGAACTCTTTTTTGTCTGCATATCCATTGATTGCCCTGTCTGTTGTCTTCCAGACCAGGAATAAATGCTGACAAATCAACTCTTCGCCTCCTCTGCATCACGTCTAGCCATTGCAAGACTTGTTTATTTATTAATCATGTAACTGACTGGTTGAAGTCGGTTACACAGGCACCCATACCAATGTTTCCATAAATATGATTGATGACTGGCACTAATGTGACTGTCAACATGGTGTCTGGCAGTATACCATGTGTCATCAGCCTTGTGAGGCAGATGGACAGTAGAGCTGCTACTCTGGGGCTGGCTAACTTAAGATGAGCTCTTAAGGCTTGCTCATGCTTCCCAACAAAGCGCACTGCATATTTATATCTGGCATTGGTAAGTTTCTTGTGCTCTAAGTCTGGACCCTGCCTGGGTCTACCAGCTATAACCCAGGCTCTATGAGCCATCTAGCAGCTTCTTGATGGCCAGCTACATATTGGTCCAACCAGGCTTGGTGTTCTTAGGCTTTCTGTGGTGGGTGTGTAAAGGTCTACTGGCCTACATAGCCTACCTTGTGCACAGAGAAAGCAAAAGCCAGATGTGTTTTTTATTCATACCATCAGTGTGTAGTTGGCACATTGTGTGCTTATTATTGTGATGGCTTGTGTTTACTGTTTGATACGAAAACACCATTTTTACGAAGGTGTGAAGAGTTAAGCAAGGTGTGTTGGCTTTTGCAAGAGAACTACAATGTTTTTGCTGATTGGGTGAAAGGTTTTCCTATTTGTGTGTATAGAGTTTTGCAAAAAAGCCGTACAAAAAAAGGTACAAAAAATGTGCTTAAGCAATCAGAAAAAACTGTAAGACCCACTGAATTTGGTTGCAGTTCTGCGAGAGTACACTGGAGTGATCGCGGGCGTTTGCAAAATAAATAGACCTCTGAAGTTAGCCAAGTTAGCCTACAAAAAAACTGCCATTTTTGAGATTCGGTATCTTGCGATATATCTTGGGATTTTTCCTATGGAAAATAACATGGGGATTTTGAATTATCGCACCTGTTAAACTCTTGTGGGGATGAAGAAGTCTGAAATGCAGACGTTTTGCTCAACTTACTTTTGTCCTCTGCCTTCGAGTGGCTTTGGTAGGCTACGTTAAGACGGCAAACTTTTTTGCTTACTTAAGAATTTTTGCTGCAACTTGCCATAGGTAGTTAGCTTTAATTAACACTAGGGTGACCATTTCCATAACACCAAAAAGGACATTCTGCGGCGTATGAATAAATTACTATGGTGTACATAGGACTCTGGTATACTCTCATTTACAATACAATTTTGTGTTGTTTAAAGATGATGTTTGTGTAGCTGAATAGGAACAAGTATTAATGAAAAGTCAAAAAGTGTTTGTTCACAGTATTTGTATATGTATTCAATACCTTGACTGCTGTCACGTCATCCGGAGAAATATTCTTTGGACGCCGCCATTGACCGATTTGCGGCTCCCATTGACATTGAACACATGTACACAAAACGTCAATTATGTGCTCAAACTAACGCCGCTGACTTATGCCAGCAACCATTTCACTTTGATAACAAACTACATTTTCTTACAACAATTATACAGCAAAAATAACTGAATTTGGATCAAGCAACGTGGAGAAATCTCGACAGGAAGAAAATTGACGCTGCATGACGGGGAGTGCATTGCATTTCCCCTTGTCCATGAGTCACGTATAGGTAACAGGTAACCTTGGCGGCCGTTATCCCTTACTTGTCAGAGCAAAAACATACCTTCATATTACAACACAATTTATAAAGGAACAAAGTTTAAAAAGAAAAACACAATACATCAGAGGGATTACACAAATAGAGGGAGAGCAGATAGCTCAAAGTCAAAGTCAAAGTCTGCTTTATTGTCAATTTCTTCACATGTCAAGACATACAAAGAGATCGAAATTACGTTTCCCACTATCCCACGGTGGAGACAAGACATATTTTACCAATTAGGTCCACAGACAAACATAACATTCAAGTAAACAATATAAAAAGTAAATATAAGAAGGCACATACAATGAAGAAAATAAGAGCAGCAAAATTTGAGTTGAAAATGTGCAATTGTGCATACAGTAGACAGTCAATATAATAGTGCAAAAGTCAGGCCAATAAATGGCTGAGGTAGTTTTGTTTGACCTAAGTATGCAAGTGGCATAGTGGTGCAAGTTATGTAAGAGCAGCAGAAGTGTGTTCAGAAGTGTTTTCAGGACAACAGGACAACAACAACAAGTTGCAAAGTGTGCAAGTGTACAAGTGGAGTAGTGCAAGTGGAGTAGTGCAAGGCAGCCATTGTGGGTCCAAAGTCCAGGATGTTATGTAGCTGAGGGTGGAGGGGGGGAGAGAGTTCAGCATCCTAACAGCCTGGTGTATGAAGCTGTTGGTGAGTCTGGTGGTGCGGGAGCGCAGGCTTCTGTACCTCTTCCCAGAGGGCAGTAGATCAAACAAATTGTGAGCGGGGTGACTTGCATCACTCACAATTGTGGTCGCCTTGCGGGTGAGGTGGGTGGTGTAAATGTCCTTCAGGGAGGGGAGTGAAGCACCAATAATCCTTCCAGCTGTGTTCACTATGCGCTGCAGGGCTTTCCTGTTGTATTCAGTGCAGCTTCCGCCCCACACAGCGATACAGCTGGAGAGGATGCTCTCAATGGTGCCTCGGTAGAATGTGGTCATGATGGCTGGTGGAGCACTTGCTCGCCTGAGTTTCCGCAGGAAGTAGAGGCGGCGCTGAGCTTTCTTCGCCAGTGATGCAGTGTTGGTGGTCCAGGAGAGGTCTTCACTGATGTGCACCCCCAGGAATTTGGTGCTGCTCACTCTCTCCACCACAGCACCGTCGATGGTCAGTGGCAGGTGTTGGGTGTGACCTCTCCGGAAGTCAACAACAATCTCCTTGGTCTTGCTGACGTTCAGTAGGAGGTTGTTGTCCCTGCACCACGTGGTCAGAAGGTCGACCTCCAACCTGTATTGAGTCTCGTCGCCCTTGGTGAGGAGACCCACCAGAGTTGTGTCGTCAGCAAATTTCACTATGTGGTTGTTGCTGTAGGTTGCAGTGCAGTCATGCGTCAGCAGGGTGAAGAGCAGCGGACTGAGCACACAGCCTTGAGGGGCCCCCGTGCTCAGTGTGATGCTGCTTGAGATATTATTGCCAACACGTACTAGTAGGCATTTGTTAGGCATTTGTTAGGATTTGGATATCCTTTCAGTATCGAGTATCAAAATATTTATGGCAGGTATTGTATCGAAGTCATAATTTTGGTATTGTGACAACACTATGCCAGAGCCACTCTGTTTTCTAGATGTCGAGGATCGGAGGCACTACCACCAACAAGTGATGCAGCTCAATGGCATATAAGAAGAGCACATTATCAAGCTCTAGTATGGAGGCAGGCACACATACCAAATCCAGTGTTAAAGTAGACTAGAAGTAAAATGTTTTTTACTTGTCGGTTGTTGCTAACGGTAGATGCAGTTCTGCATTAGGCTTATTCCTGCTATCTAAGTTCATATGTACTGTAGGATATATTCTGAGTTGAAGGTTATATGTGCAACTTGTTATTGTGATGAAATGCATTAAACACCACATGAGGGACTCACTATGCCAACAATAAAAATATGGTTGTGTTTTGATTAGAGTTTCCGAGTTTATTACATGTTAACTGTAATCATGTTCCCATTAAATATGTTAATAAACTATAGTATGGGTTCTTTAATGCTCAAACATGTATTTAGAGAACACTTTTATTTGGTTTTAGTGATTACTTTTGAAATCAACCCAATTTAGGGAAAAATAAGCTAAAACAATCGCTATTTTATTTTAAAGGCTTAGAACTCAGAATTGAGCTTGGTAAACAAAATATTCAGAATCAGCACCCTCAAATTAGGTAAGAAGGGTGGTTTACCAACTTTTCCTCAAATTTGCCGTCAGAAGTTCTCTTCTGTGAAGCTGCTCTCCCTCTAAAATAATTAGTAAGAATTCTTCTACCGTACAAGATTTCTTAATGTCCTGTTAAATTAAATATTTTATAGCGCTATTGCGCTGCACGGCCACCAGATTATGCAATTTCACTGCTTGCTTTTACATTCAAATGCCGCCATCTAGTGGCCTAAAATATGTAATGTAGCCCATTAAATTTATTAGAAAAGCAGCGACTGTTGAATAATCTTGTACTTCCTTGTCAATTATTCGTGTAATCCATCTGATATGTTGTGTTTTTCTTTTTAAACTTTGTTCCTTTATAAATTGTGGGGTATCATTAGGGTACGTTTTGGAATGTCATTACTCTGACGTTTCACATTAAACGACCACAAATTTAAGCAATGGGCATTCTTAGGGGCTGACACTTTGCGTCAAATTTCTCCTCACTACTTAAGGCAAGTTCTGTTATTCTTGTTCTATATATGTTGTACCAAAATGTAGTTTATTATCAAAGTGAAATGGTTGCTGGCATAAGTCAGTGGCGTTAGTTTACCACATAATTGACGTTTTGTTTACACTGTCAATGGGAGCCGGAAATCGGTAAATAGTGGTGACCAAAGATTATTTCTCCGGATAGCGAGACAGCGGTAATACCTAGTGGCGTTCAAAAACTGACCACGGAGATGAATCTTTTAAAGTGCAGAGTGCCACAAAGCATAACATGTGTGGACTTGAATGTAAAAACAAATAACAGGTAACATACATAACTAGACTGCATTTCTGGCGGGAACTGCGAAAGTGTGCTTGCCCTGGTCCGGTCACCAACGTGAGCAGACAGTGACATACGCTATGCTGAACCTGGCTTGATCCAAGCATTCTAACAGTGCCTTTCAGTGTTGGAGCAGTGGCAATACCTCAAAAGCTCTATTAAACTATTGCCTTGCGGGTTGAATGCGATTAGTTGGATTTTACCTTTGGCCTGTCTTCGAATTTAGCTTCTATGACTGAGATCAAATCAATAAAATAAAATGACAGCAGTGATTGGCTGCAAAAAAATAAATAATGTCACGCTTGCCTTCTCAAACTGGGCTATCAGGTAACCTACAGAGGAATTGAAATTATGAAATATGACCAAGGCATTAAAAGCTGCTTGTTTGTCAGGATACTTTTTTCACTGATTTATTTTAAAAAAAAATATGAGCTATGAGTGTGAATGTTATATATTCCATCCCACAAATTATGTTTTACTGGTTTATTTGACAAATAATCTATATGGATTTGCTCTATAAAGACCTTTATGTCTGTTTGGGATTGTTTTGTTGCCGGGGTTGTTTTGAGAGCCTATTGATGTAGCCTATCCCAGAATAAAGGAATACTTCATATTACTCTAAACCACCGCCAAATTTTTAGTTTCAACTGTATCAACTGTATACAATTTTGGTCTACTGTCTACACTATATTTCTTTGACCTGTCTCTGTATGTTTCATCACCAGACTTTTCTATACTTTGCCTCACATTGCAACACAGCTCAGATCTTTGGTTGCTATTGAAGGCCAGTTGTTCTAAATGGATGGTTGCTATGGCCAAAGGCCAGTTCTATTTCTGCCGCTGTCAAGCGGGCATATCGTAGAATTCTGATTAACCTTATCTTATTTAAAACATCTCTATTTTACTTAGCCCACTTCCATACAGTGGGTCCCATTAAGAAGTGGCCACTTCCTGCACGCATGAAGTTTACCGTGATTCACACAGCAGCATTATTAAATTAATCTGTCACCATACGCCTATGCCTACGCTTTGCAAAGAAAACATTTTAATTTGATTCACATGAAACGTTACATTTCATGTACATGTTGACAATGAGTAGGCTAGTTTTTGGGTTGTTGGTGGTGTTATTGCATCCCTTAGTTATGCCTACAATGCAAGTTCCCTTAAGCTGTCACAGACGTAGGTGCTACTGTACTTTTTAGGGCTAAAGTGCTTCGTGAATTACTGTTAGTAAGAAAATAGCAGTCCTAAAGTTACACGTGACGGTTACGAAAAGTGCAAGCATCTCATATCAAATGACCATGGCATTATGCTAAACAACATAAATCCCAATTAGCAACATACATCTCCCTCCCTATAGCTAGCCACACAAGAAATGAATGATACTAAATCTCTGCTTAGCATGCTTCTCCGCTTAGCATTCTAATAACAGAAGGGGCACATTTATGTTGACCACTACAACATGACTCATTATGTCTGTAACGTTAACTGTATAAAACACTTACTTTCATAAAGGATGCACACCATCCAGCACATGGAAACCGATATTTTAGGTTCTTGGCCACAAACTCAAAGCGTGTCTCTCTGAAGCCCTGTTCTAGAATCTTTGCTCTGAAGGCTGTGTTGCTAGGCGACATCAAATAAACGAAATGATAGTCTTTCAGTATCACATGTGTACGTGTGATTCTGAATGGATGTGTGTGGTTTGCAAGAATAAACAAGAAATAACATTTCCAATAATTTCCCATGATAAATTACATAATATTTGCACCTTCCTTACTTGTGAATCTCACATCGTATTTCAAGTAGGCTACACTAGTGAAATGTAATACAAACGTTGCCACCTAGTGTTCAGATCGGTAGGCTATTTAACATTAACGTGACATTGCTTGTTTATTCTTTCGTCCAACTCCATGCTTTTAGGAAAACAATCTTTTATCATAGTTCCCTCTTCAACGGCGATTACCAGCTCGTTTTGTAACAGAGATAGCTGTTTATTGTTTCTAGGTTTACAGAAACACCTATTCATATTAATACAGGAAATCAAGTTAACGCTGCCGACCACTGTTTGTCTATTACATGGCCCAGAATGCCTTGCATGTCTTTACTACAAAACAACCCAGTAAAACCTAATTTCCCGTAAACATATGAATTTGCATACTTGTAACATTTTTAATAATACTCTCCCATCATGACATTTAACAATAATGAAAATTTTAATTTGAACACCGTCAATGTGAAAACAACTCTATTATGTAAGTATGTGTCTGCTCTGAGACAATGTGCATATATGGAAGGCAGTGTGATAGAAGGTGAATGGTGAAAAGGTGAGTGGTGTGAGTTACTAAATACCCGTGGGTGGTTTGCCAAATGATGGAAACTTTTGAATTTTTTTTTTTTTTTTGCCTATGCACCCTCACATTGGAGTCCCCAGTTCATATACAAAATTTGGTATCGATATGTGACAGTGTTCCTGAGATATGGACGACTTCCTGTTTCAGAGCTTCACCACCGATTTCGTTTGGCTGTGACAGGCAAACGCTTTCGAAAATCAAAAATCCTTCCGCTAACATTTGTGAGGCTTGGTCCAAGGATAATGTCCGTCAAGTTTCGTGGCGTTCGAACCAAATTTGTGACCTGTGAAAATTTAGTTTTGCTTTCTGTTCAATCCAATATGGCGGACGAACGGCACGCCCACCTGACGCCATCTTCGCGACCAACTTACACCGGTACTGACCGGACGTTTTAAAGTTGGAACGGTGTCTCTGTCTCAAAGGGCCTAGGCTAGGGCTGACAAAAAAATTAGGGAGACGGGAAAATAATAATAAAACTTAAGAAGAACAATAATATAAAAAATAAAATAAAAAAAGCAACAACAAAGGAGATTCTAAAAAAAAAAATACATTCAACTGCTCAAAAAGTATAGCATTTCTAAAGTGCTTCAGTCTTTTTGGGACTTGTCTTCAGTGTCTTCATCTGTGTGTGTGTGTGTGTGTGAGAGTGAGTTGCTTACGTCAACGTCACATTGACAAAGTTTGCAGAAGCCATGGAAGGAGTCTCGACTGCTTTTCGATATAAACTCATGCACTTTCGTCCATTCTGAATTGATAATTGATAAATAATACGTTTCCGGCACCGACGAGAGTGGCAGCACGTCAAGTAGCTTGAATTTCCCCTAGGGATCAATAAAGTATCTATCTATCTATCTGAACGAGGTCTTACGTTTTGGCATGATGAGGCATTCAGCATTTCAACAGTTGGACTTTCTGTCAATAAGCTGGAATACATATGACGTAGCAGCACATGGAGCCTTGTTTACGTTTTTAACCAATGGTATCTGCTCAGATATTTATCTGACACCGCTCTTAGCCAATCAATTGTTAGACTAGATATGCTACGGCATTGGACGTTGTGCTGCGTCCCAGCAAAGATTCTAGAACTCCACTCTTCAACCCTGTCTCAAAAAGGAGGACAAATACGCGTCCTGCTTGATGTTGTGCAGGACGCAGGACAGGGGATTGAAAATCAGGACAGTCCTCCTTAAAGCCGGACGTCTGGCCACTAGTGTTGTCACGATACCAAAATTAATGTTTCGATACCGATACCAAGTCAAGAATTGCGATTTTGATACTTCTTCGATACTTTTTAAAAAATGTATTTGATTTGGGGGCCCCACCACCTTGACATCATCATCAGTAATATTGAATATACTGTAGTGTGATCATTCACACCAGTGGCCATCCCAGATTCTGCTTCACTCTCTCCACATAAACACACATGGAAAATGATGGTTTATGTCATATTTCATATATTCTGCATAATTACTAGTAAATATATTTAGCAATTTGAAAACTATTCTAAAACTATAACTATTTTTTAACTATTACACTTAGGCATATATTTAATGTTGTGTGTAGGTCTAATTGCGTGCACATTGGTGATGTGTAGGTGTAATTGAGTGCCTGTCACTTTAAGAGATACATGAGAGTAATTGACCTTGTCTCACGGTTTTAGTCTAGTGAATAAAAGTTGCACATAGCGCATAAGGATATGTGGATGCAATTAATTATGTTTTGTATGTCATTAGATAAAATAAATGTCCAAAAATGTACAAATCTTTCTGGGATCATAGAAGAGATAAGTGTCTTGCAATGTTCATTAATGATTTTAGCGAGCACTATTGTCAAAAGTGACCTGAGCTAGCAGGATAGTTAGCAAGGATCTCTCTTTTTCAGATGTAAAAGTTTACCATGGTTGCTTAGCCTATTTCTAAATTACATTGAACCCAAATAGTATGCCTAAATGACCAAAATCCCACAGCTTAGGTAGGTTAGCAACACAAACTTGAGATGCAAGTGAGAAAATCAACTTGATATTAGCCTATTATTATGTGTTACCATAGCATCACTTGAACTAGCAGCCATCTCTTGCTGTTTATAGCACGACAGCTGCGCTTACATGTGTGAGGAGAAAAGTCGCACAGCCACAGGTTAGGGGAGGAGGCGCTAGATGCATGCCTTGTGCACACGCATGATACTTCAAAAGAACACGGTCATTCTCAAAAGTATCGATACTAATAAAATTAGGCATCGTGACATTTTTAATTTCAGGGTATTGCGATACGTTTGTAGTATCGGTGCACCGTGCAACACTACTGGCCACCCTAATTAACACCCGGATCTCCTTATATGGGCAAAGATGGCAGCTTTGGTTCTTTTTTGTAGGCTTTAAGAACATAGAACTTTAGAGGTCTATGGGAGTCTATGGAGGTAGACGGCGAATTTACACCATTTCTCAAAGTCAAGGATGGGTCCTTAAAAGCTTTTTCAAGGACGTTACGCCACCGAATCCCGCCAAGCACTGTTCCAATGTCAAGGTTGCTTTAAAATTCTATCATGTTGGCCTAGGCTACTGAGTCCTTCATTCTGAGAATTTGCGAGGATGCATGCGTGTATCCACTGTGTGCTTAGAACACCCACAATCTTGTGCACACATTTATGGAAGATGTAAAATCTGTACGTACAGTGGGCGTTGCTTTCAAATGGCCACTTCAGTCGCGCATTACGCTGCGGAAACTTTAGTACCACTTTCAGCCACTGTGCATCGCTCTGCCACTGTACATCGCTCTGTCAGTAGCCTGCCTGTCGCCCCTTCTGAAAAAGGGAGGCTACCATTAAACATAATTGTTGCTGAGAGGAATCCCAGCCTACGAATTCAATAACAAAATAAATCATGCATAATTAAACATTACCTCGATTTAGGCTACTTGGGTATGGCTTAAGGCTTGACTACACGGTGGTAACGAAATAACTGTTCAGAATTAATCTGTAGCCTTGGGTAGGCTTCTGCAGAAAACAATGTTGTTGGCGCATTTAATACTATCTAGCTTAACGTTTTTTAACAGGCTACGCCTATAGAGGCTTAGACAACTATGACCCACGCTTTGGTTTCAGTAAAATAAATTTGCCCTACTTCTTGACTGCAATGTAGTCAATTGACTGCTTGACATGTCATTTTTATTTTTCTGTACAATAAACAAATACATCTGCTTTATGCGCAGAATTACATTCATATTTGGCTGACTTCTGCAGACGCCAAGAAAAAAAAACACTGCCACCTCCCTCCCCATATTCCACTGATCACACATCAGACATCAGGGGTGCGTTTCCCAAAAGCTAACTATGTTAGCAACTAACATGGTTGAAACTATGTAAGTACGACAAAACTGTTTCCCAAACGATAGTTTGAACTATGGTGGTGGAACTTACATAGGCCTAGTCCAATGCATCGTTACACTACGTTAGTGTTTCCAGGGTTCTAAATTAACACCCGCCAACCTACCAAATGTGGGTAAAAATTCATTTTGGCGGGTATTAGTAAAAACTTACTAGCCAATTTGGCCGGTGATGCATGAGGCATTACATGCATGATACATAAGGCTCTGTTCTCGGTCGCACCGATATATCCCCTGGCAGTACTTCCTACATTTCCCATGACCACTGTGCCGTAATGCTATGTGATTGATTATGCTATTTTCATACGCCCATTGCCTGCACGCAGTTTGCGGTGAAACCAGCACGAGAGACCATGGAAACGAACAAAGCGTCTACCAGAAAACACAATGTATTAGAAGAACGAACAGAGCCAGAACAGGGAGCATAGACTGAAAAAGGAGGGAGTTAGCCAGTAAAGTATACATGACACAAATACATACGCTTTCGCTTTACGAAACATTAACATAAAACGCATTGTGTTTACCTATTTCCTTTGTGGGGGCTGATGATGTCATGTCAGAGGCGTGAGATGCTTGTAGGCGAAAATTTTCAGTTTGTGCAAAGGGGAGGGACCAACATTTAGCCAATAAATAGTATCTGTAGGCTACTGCAAACTGTTTTTCACTAGATGTTAGAGAAAGTATACAATGTCAACCATAGGCGCCGATTTATTTTTTCTGTCGGTGGGTGCTCAAACAACTAAATGCCCATATCAACGCCCATGTGTATTGTTGCCATATGGTTTTTGAGAAGTAATGTATGCATTTCAACACTTTAGGAAATCAACAGCGGCCGACACACAAAACGCCAATACGGCGCCTATGATGTCAACATGCACCAACAGCATGTTACATAGATGATACTTTTTGGGTTTTTGGATCCAACTTGAACGTAGGCCCTATGCTACTCCATTTAATCGAGAACGCTTCTGAGCACGCACAAGAAAGAGAGAAAAGGAGTGGCAGGTTCCAGCTGGCTTGTTGTTGTTGATGATAATTAATATCTAATTTTTATTAAGTTAAGATTAAACTAAATGCGGTGGTGGTTGGGACGGACTTATGGGGGCGAGAAGAGGAATGAAGGGATGAGGATATCGACAGAGAGATAGATAGATAGATATTGTAGACATCCCAAACATGAAATGAAGTGTTTGCACTTTCTGTGTATATTTTGTGGTATGTATTCATGTCGAAAATGTTAATAAAATGATCAAATGCTTTCAGTGACACTCATCTCATAAACTCATAAGGGACCATTCGTTATTTATAAACGGGGTCACTGGAGGGTTTTTGAGTGCTTCAATCAAAAGTTGCATGACCCTCCCCTGCCTGCAAGAAAATTTTCAACGACCCTCCTGCAGTCTTTTCAAAAAAGACATGACCCTCCCCGGCCAATCGTCAATACCTTCCGCCCACCCTATAGAGCGCTATGAAAACATATCGACTTAAACAATTGTTCTAAACTCACCCTCTGCTTTCTGATCTTACACATCACACTTCACCAAGATGGTGGTCATTTCAGTAGATTTACTCACTAACATTGTTGTGGAAACACAATAAGCATGGAAACTAAATGCACACTTCCTGCAACTGCATTAGCCTACTTGAAATAATTTTTCCTCTAATAAGTATTCACATGAAATAAAACATTGAGACCATTCAACAAAGCACACTGGGTAATAACAAATTCAACACATGAACTTGTTGCTATGGACTCGTCTCTAGGCTTCCTTCCTCTAGGCTTTGGCTTCCCAAAGCTGAACATTATCCAAAACTCAATTTCTCAGACGAAGGCCAATTTGGGGAGCTTGCTACACTCCTTCCATCTCAAATGACTTGAAAGACCGCTTTGCACAATTTTTCACAAATAATCACAGGGACCGAAAAATACCTAACATGCCAACTTTTTCCGGTTTAGGCCTATCATTTTAACTTTTCCCCGCTGTCTTGCCGCTTTTAATATTTTCCCCGTTAGAATATCCCATATTACTGTAATACTCATAACATTAGTCCTGCATTCTCGGTGTTGTCCTGTTGTTACCCCTTGCCCTCCCAGAGAAACAAATGTGTTCAAATCATCGTTTTGCTTGCTTGAATGCGAACTCGGAGTGATGTTAACCTACAGTAGGCCTATTTAAGTTAACAACGTGGTTGTTGTGAGAGCACGATTCATTGGCGCTTGCAGTGTTCGGCCGTAGGCTATGTCTACGTGTGCACCTGCCAGGCTAAGAGCCAAATAAATCCCCCTGTATATTCACTCCAAGTTGGCCTACCATAACTTACCAACTCTAGCCTATACTGTAGACCATAAACTGGCTATTTATATGACCAATGTATTTGTATTCTGTATTCTGCTTTATGAAGCAGAATTACGCACTGCTACTTGGAACGTAACACGTTTTTGTTGGCAGGAGAGAGAATGACAGCGATTAACAAATTGCACTTGTTGCTGGTTACCAATAAATAGGGCCTACTATATATTTTTTTGCAAACAACAAAAACAGAAAGGATGGAGACAGCAAAGCTAGAGATGGGCAGGAACAAGGTCAATTGGTAGAAATGCTTGTCAAAACGTTAGGAGCTGGATGTGTGGATGAATGAAGTACAAGTATGCTTTATAAGCATGCACACTGTTTAAAGTTAGGCTAGGCTACACCAGAACTACAAGTAAACCAAAGTTAGCTTTTTAGGGCTGGATAAAGTTGACCAAATGGATATAGGCTGTTAAGCGTGAATAAAGTAGGCTACTTTGCTGCTCCAACCCTTCCAACGTTAATGGGGACGGATGTTTTCCGTATTTTGGCGTGGAGAAATCTCCCTTTATTTTCATTGTTCAATGTTGACAGAGCTATGGAACGAAAGAGAACGTTATATGGCTTACAGAAATCAACAATCAAACAAGCCACTTTGATTTTTTGCTGTTTTCATTAATACAAAAAGATGGGTGACCCCCTCCTAGACAAAAAAAATTAGGTGACCCTCCCTCAACAAAGAATAAAAAGACATGACCCTCCCCTATTTTCCTCCGGTGACCCCATTTATAAATAACGAACGGTCCCTAATTCTCTTATTTTCACCGAAAAAAAAATTGGCTACTTTAGAAAGTTACCAGCCACATTGGCTGGTGATCAAAAAAGTTAATTTAGAACCCTGAGTGTTTCCCAAAACCATAGTAGCAACGAACGTTCGCAACCACTATCGTAAAGTTGTGTAGTTACAACTACACCTCTCGACCTGTGGTAGAATGCTAGTAGAAGCATAGTTCCGGGGATCTTCATGTCAAAGACATCACTGACGCCAGTTATTTGTTTGCAAATTATGCGGATAATAATTAGCCTGGTGTTACCATTCTACGTACTTCCGGCCAAAATTTGATTTCAGCCTCACATGTAGTCTGGCCCAACCCACAGTATGCGGTTCGCGTACAACCGCGCCTATCAGCGAACAGTTGAGTGATGACGCGGAACTTGCCTGCCGAGTTGCTTGTAGTCCAGCGAAGCTCGAGGGCATCACGCAATTAAAGCAGGAGCAAGAGGCTTGTCTTGTCAATTTTATGAATGGCAAGGACGTATAACTCTCCTTCCAACTGGCTTTGGGAAAAGTTTGATTTATCAGATGGTGATAGCTAAACCTAAACGCACAAGTGTACTACATGCATCATTACTTATCATGTTTTCAAATAAACGCTTGTTGCCTGCTATTCTCCCCTACTCAAATTACCTTAACAAAATCAACGCGCATAGGCCTACTTAAGGAATGGAATGTTAGCTACTAGCTACCCTACCGAAAGTGGGGCTCAAGGCGCAGGCGGTGTGTCTTGACGTTAGCTAGCCGGGTTACCGAGCCGGAGCTCAAGACAAGACTGCTGTGATTGTGTTTTGACTGGGACTAGTGGTTACCGAGCTGGGCTCAAGGTAAACCGCCCGGTTTGTGTTTGACAGAGGCTAGCCTGTGGTCGAAGCTGGGCTCCAGGCGAGGCTACCGCAGGCTTGTGGACAGAAACGTTAGCCAGTCAGCCAGCGTGGCTCAAGGTGCATTGTTTTATGCCAAACAACTGTTAATTTAACAGTTTTGCTTTTAGGCAAGTCCCTCCACTCGGCGCCATATGACAACGCTTTTTGGGCACCCCGCCGGGCATCCATTTCGCAGAAATGCGCGCAAGGCTTCACAACACCAATCTTGCTCCAGCAGCCAGATCACAACACATGATTGGCACGATGTCTTCACAACACACCATATGATTGGCTCAATGTATTCACATCACACCACATGATTGGCTCAATGTATTCACATGTCAACGCTTTTGCCGAGGAAGGGTGGGATATGTGTAGACAACGCCATATTGACGGGACAAACTAGCCCCATGCATTTCTATGGAGTATTTTTTGAGTGCTGTGTCTCCACATTAGAAAGTCTCTGGTTTAACTGAGCAAGCTCCAGGTTAAATAACACGTAGGTCGTCAGTATAATCCAACTTATCCCAGAGTGTAGTCTGAACAGCCCGTGGAGAAGTAAGCTTCAATTAAGTCACCGGCCGCGAGAGAACAACAATCGCCTGATAAGCGGGAGAAGAGATAAGAGGGAAAACTGGTGTGTGACAAGAGCTGATATAATCTCGGCGACGTGACACTTTTGGTATACAACTCTCGGTCTGTGGCTGGCGCAAGTTAGAGATATATCAACTACGAAGAGACTGCCCTGGGGTCAGGTAGCCTGCATACTAGCCAAAGGGTCTGTTTACTACTGAGAGCAGAAGTGGTGTTTAAAGAGCCTGAACTCCGGCGCACAGCATACGCCAATACCAAACGTTGCTGATTGGTTAAGAGAACTCCAATGATTTTAAACCTCAAAATAAGCATCAGCCCATTACGGAGACAGATTATTATTACTTTGTTCCAGACTGTATGACGAAGAGAAACGTAGTCACAGGCGGTAAGGACCAGGCTATATTAGACTAGATAATAATAAGGTGGTGCGCACTTTTTGACAAGTCAGTTGAGAATATGTAGCCTTTGATTTTCTTGGAGGGGGGGGGATTCCTTGTTAGTTTACGCAAACCAGGCCAAGAATGCTGATTCCGATTTAGATAATATGATCTGCACAAAAGATAAACTTAGGTAAACAACGATGTGAATATTGTTGTCAAAATCTTAACCCAGATTCGAACTCTTGGACAGGGGACTGATAACTGCTGCGCAACGGCGGCTGTCATCAGCCGGCCTTAAAGATGCCCTATGCAGGTCTGGTTATTCCTTCACTGTTTCTGGGTTTTCGCCTGATTTGGGCTCGCATTTTTTCGCTCCCCCTGCAGCTTCGGTAGAAAGTGACTGCTACGCTAAACCCCACTAGCTAGCGAGCTAGCCATCAAGAAACCAATCTAAACACATACAGGACTCACAATAAAACGGTCGAGCAAACACATTGTTCAAGAGACTATCAAATCACATTACAAAAACGAAGTTCACCCAAGGGTAGGCTACTTACAATTTCAACAGCAACAAAGCCAAGTCGGAGTCCGTTTTGCAGTCTTCTTAGAAACTACAATCTGACTACATTTTGGAGGTGCGTTTTGATACTTCCGCTGAGTTACATCCGGATGTGTTCGGTCCGCGACCAGAAAGTTGCATATTCGTTTTTTCCGCGGAGAAGCACTATGGGGAGACGAAGCACCCATCAAACGACTCAACAAGTGTAGAACCATCAGAACGACTCTCAAACTGCATTATTAAGGTCATTTTTGCTAAAGTTGTTCTTCTTTAACCACTCGTTCAGTCATGTAATCTACTTTGCCTGGACTGACTAATTTTGTGCATAGGGCTTCTTTAACCACTCGTTCAGTCATGTAATCTACTTTGCCTGGACTGACTAATTTTGTGCCACCCTGGAGGTCATTTTGTAATTTGTTGTGTTTATGTGCTTGTTGCTGTTCCCCATGTGCTCTGTGTTTACCTGTCTGCTGTCATGTGACTTTGTCTCTGCACTTCCTGCCTGGTTAATTTCATCGTTCACATCACCTCTTGTGGGAATAACAGGTGGGAAACTGGGGGAAGAGTGTGGGCTCGTTATCACGTTGTAGTTTATTTGCAGTCCATGTGGACTTCCATATCCAACAACTTCAATGTAAACATGGGAATTTGCTGTTTTGTCACTTGCGAAACGGCATATCCTTCTTTCACAAAGTCAAAGTCAAAGTCAGCTTTATTGTCAATTTCTTCACATGTTCCAGACATACAAAGAGATCGAAATTACGTTTCTCACTATCCCACGGTGAAGACAAGACATATTTTACCAATTTAAGTCCACAGACAAACATAACATTCAAGTAAACAAAAAAGTAAGTAAATAAGTAAATAAGAGGGCACATATAATAATGAAAAAATAAGAGCAGCAAAATCTGGTTGAAATTGTGCATAAACAGTCAATAAAATACTAGTGCAAAGTCAGGCCAATAAAAGGCTTGGGTAGTTCTGTTTGACCTAAGTAAGAAAGAAAGTGGCATAGTGGTGCAAGTTATGTAAGAGCAGCAGAAGTGTTGTGTTTTCAGGACAACAACAACAAGTTGTACAAGTGTGCAAGTGGAGAGTGCAGGCCATTGTGGGTCCAATGTCCAGGATGTTATGTAGCTGAGGGTGGAGGGGGGAGAGGAGGGAGAGAGTTCAGCATCCTTACAGCTTGGTGTATGAAGCTGTTGGTGAGTCTGGTAGTGCGGGAGCGCAGGCTTCTGTACCTCTTCCCAGAGAGCAGTAGATCAAACAGATTGTGAGCCGGGTGACTTGCATCACTCACAATTTTGGTCGCCTTATGGGGTGAGGTGGGTGGTGTAAATGTCCTTCAGGGAGGGGAGTGAAGCACCAATAATCCTTCCAGCTGTGTTCACTATGCGCTGCAGGGCTTTCCTGTTGTATTCAGTGCAGCTTCCGCCCCACACAGCGATACAGCTGGAGAGGATGCTCTCAATGGTGCCTCGGTAGAATGTGGTCATGATGGCTGGTGGAGCACTTGCTCGCCTGAGTTTCCGCAGGAAGTACAGGCGGCGCTGAGCTCTCTTGGCCAGTGATGCAGTGTTGGTGGTCACAAAGCACAAGCATCTTACACCATATTTTTAAGCAAATACAGTTGTTTTTTTAAGATTAGTGAGCATATGTTTGTTGTGGCATCCATGTTTTTCGATAGCAAAGCACACAAACACTTGCAGTTGGAAAAACAATGCAATCACAGGAGCGGACTCTAATATTCCCATGTGGCATGAACACACCATCATGCCATCACCACACTCTTGCCACTCTCACCACAGTGAGAGCCAGAGAGGAAGGCCTGCTTTAAAGGCCTTGTGTTTTTACTGCACAGAGCCAGCATTCGTTTGTGGACTTTTTCATGAAAATGTTCAGTCATGGCCTTGCCTGCTTGTTATGCTCCTGATATGCTGTGTGTCATAGAAAATGAGCTCTTTTGATTTGGCTTAACCTCATCCCCAGGCCATCATTGTTGTGTCCCACAACCAAGGCAGAGATTTAGAGATTCTATCACCAAGCAACAAAGATAACATCAAGATCACTTATCAACAGTATGGCCCTCTATCCCCAGGATTACTTATCAACAGTATGGCCAGGCCTCTATCCCCAAGATCACTTATCAACAGTATGGCCCTCCATCCCCAAGATCACTTATCAACAGTATGGCCCTCCATCCCCAAGATCACTTATCAACAGTGTGGCCCTCCATCCCCAAGATCACTTATCAACAGTATGGCCAGGCCTCTATCCCCAAGATCACTTATCAACAGTATGGCCCTCCATCCCCAAGATCACTTATCAACAGTATGGCCAGGCCTCTATCCCCAAGATCACTTATCAACAGTGTGGCCCTCCATCCCCAAGATCACTTATCAACAGTATGGCCAGGCCTCTATCCCCAAGATCACTTATCAACAGTATGGCCCTCCATCCCCAAGATCACTTATCAACAGTGTGGCCCTCCATCCCCAAGATCACTTATCAACAGTATGGCCAGGCCTCTATCCCCAAGATCACTTATCAACAGTATGGCCATCCCAGATCACTTATCAGCCTCTATCCCCAAGATCACTTATCAACAGTATGGCCCCCTCCATCCCCAAGATCACTTATCAACAGTATGGCCAGGCCTCCATCCCCAAGATCACTTATCAACAGTGTGGCCCTCCATCCCCAAGATCACTTATCAACAGTATGGCCAGGCCTCTATCCCCAAGATCACTTATCAACAGTATGGCCCTCCATCCCCAAGATCACTTATATATGGCTAGCCTCACCATCTGAGAGGAAGAGAGCGGAGTAGGTGGAGCAGATGGAGTAGGTGGAGCAGATGGACGAGCCGATGATATGGCCAGTTGGCACAGCAGGACACAGTAATGGAGACCTGTATGAAAGGCCACATGTTACCAGGCTGCCCCTGGCTCTTCAGAGAATATCTCCTCTCATAGCAGTACCTACAACTACTGACCTGGATCTTCAGGGAATATCTCCTCTCATAGCACTACCTACAACTACTGACCTGGCTCTTCAGAGAATATCTCCTCTCATAGCACTACCTACAACTACTGACCTGGCTCTTCAGAGAATATCTCCTCTCATAGCACTAGCTACAACTACTGACTTGGATCTTCTAGATCTTAGGACAAGATTTTCATGTCTGACAGTATTGTAGCGACCGGCTGTCAATCAGGGAGTGCCCGTGCTATCCATAACCCCGGGCACGCTCATGGTTGGCAGCCTGGTGAGAGGGGGGCGGGACCCCCGGGGAATATAGGCTACGGTTCGAGGAAGTGCTGCCTCTTTTCGGTTCTGGGCCTGACACGGGCCGCTGTGTGTTATATGCTGCATTGTGTGCTTTGGTGACAATAAACCAGTTCATGAAGCTCTGGCTCTTGGTGAAACGTTACACTGGTGTCAGAAGTAAAACAAAATATCGAAGGAGTGATTAGGGAAGACCGAGGGTGCACCCTGCACTGTTAGTTAGTGACCAGTTTAGTTAGAGATTAGCGTTAGCAAGACGGTGCCGCCACAGAGTGTGTGGGGAGAAAATGTTCGCATCTTGTGGTATGGCTGGTGAGATGAGTGACGGAGCCGGGGAATGGACGTTTGGCTAACAAGGGAGCTGCGACGGCTGGAGGACAGAAGAGGCCATCCTCGGGGCACGATGGAAGAGATGACCTTCGAGGCTGGCTTTAGCGGACGAGGGCCCGCACGCTGCGCTATCCGCAAGTCAAAGCTGGAGGGGGACGTAGACACTAACGTCACCTCCGGCGCGGGAAGCTCAGAAGTAAACAACAATAGCGGCGTCCAGTCCACAATAACAGCGGCAGCGGCTAGCTCCGTGAAGACTCCAAAGTACAACGGGAAGGTGAGCTGGGAAGCTTTTCATGCGCAGTTCGAACTGCTTGCTAAATCACAGAACTGGTCGCAAGAGACTAAAGCGTTACAATTGGCGATGTGCCTTACGGATGAGGCTTTAGCATGCTTGCTGCTCTTAGTCATGGATGACAGAGAGAGCTACGACGCACTGGTAGGGGCTCTCCAACGACGGTTCGGGAACTTTACAGGAGTAGAGCTCCTCCGCAATGAACTAAATAACAGATGCAGAAGACATGGCAAACCGCTACGACAACTAGCCAACGACATTGAGAGCCTTACCCGCAGAGCATAGTGGGCGGACTTCAATTGGGGACCTCTGCCACATTCCAGTCACTGTGGAGGAAATAACCTGTGTGGCGCTGGTTGACACCGGCTCTACAGTGACATTAGTGCGACCGGGATGTGCTCCCAGGCGAACTGTGTTGGAGCCAACAGCAGTCCATTCCATGGACGGGTGACGGGGAATTGTCACCCATGAAAGGCAAAGGGACACTGACATTTGTGGTGGGCGGTAAAACAGTGCGCCACCCGGTGTGGGTGGTGTCAGTCCAGGACCCCTGCATTCTCGGACTGGACTTTTTGAAGAACAGAGGCTGTCGGCTGGATCTTGCAGAGGCCACCCTGTGCTTTCCGGGGGAACGGCCAGTCAACATGGCTCCACCCCCCCTGGGATTCAACCCTACAACACCCCAGGTAACCACTGTGTCAGCAAACACCGCTGAAGCCAACAATGACCCTGTTGTAGGGACCGGGAGGCCCACTCGTCGAGACCCCTGTAGCCCCCCACTCACAGCTGAGCAGAGGCATGTTACAGCCCCCGCTGCTCGGAACACACCAGCCGCCTCCCCCACTACCTCACCCAGCCGCCTCACCTGCCTACAGCCTGCACACACTATACAGACCCCTGAAGAGGCCGGCCCCTGAACCATTGGTAAGCCCAGCTCCCCCAAACGGAGGAGGGAAGTGTCGTGTCGGCAGTACGGGGTGTATGGTGACGGAACTGTTCTCATCTAGACCCCCAACAGGGTGAAGAACAGTGGCAACTATTGTCGCATTTCAAGGACATTTTTGCATTCAAAGAAGGTGACGTGGGGCGCACACACCTAATACAGCACGACATAGATACGGGTGACAGCCCGCCTATCAAGTTACGCCCACGTCGCCTCCCACTGGCACGCCAGGAAGCAGCAGACAAGGTGTTGTGGGAGATGCAGCAGGCGGGTATTGTGGAGCCGTCTGACAGCACGTGGGCCGCCCCTGTCGTCATGGTCCCAAAGAAGAACGGTCAGTGGAGGTTCTGTGTGGACTACAGATGGCTCAATGGGGTGACAAAGAAGGGTTGGGGTGTCACTTCACTCACTGGCACCCAAGTACATCACTGACCTCCTCCACCCGTACACCCAGTCACGGTCCCTGCGCTCCACCAGCAAGGACTTACTGTCCACTCCCCGCACCAGACTCAAGACCTTTGGTGGCAGGGCTTTCTGTGCAATTGCCCCTACCCTTTGGAACACCCTGCCCCCTCCTAATATCCGTACCACCTTCTCTGACACAGTTCCAAAGCACCTCAAAACACACCTCTTCTCTCTTGCCTACCCTCCTTAAACCCCTACCCTGCCCCTGCCCCCTCCCCTCCCTCTTGTAAAGCGACCTTGGGTATCTTGAAAGGCGCTATATAAATTGAAGTTATTATTATTATTATTATTATTATTCATCCTGGACTGTGACGCGAGTGGCCAGGGAGTGGGCGGGGTGCTGGCACAGCTAAGCCCAGAGGGAGAGAGAGTGGTGGCATATTACAGTAAGACTTTTAACAAGCACGAACGTCGTTACTGTGTCACACGCAGAGAACTCCTAGCTGTGTTATCATCCATCCGCCACTTTAATATTACCTCTGTGGGCTACCGTTCACCGTCAGGACGGACCATTCTGCCCTCCAGTGGCTCATGTCCTTTAAAGAGCCGGAGGGCCAGGTAGCACGCTGGATGGAGGAGCTACAGTCTTATGACTTTTTAAAGTGGTGCATAGAGCGGGAGCTCGCCATTCCAACGCCGACGCCCTGTCCCGCCGACCCTGCGCTGAGGAAGGGTGCCCTAGGAGACGGGACAAGAAACAATCAGATGGATATCTAAGTTAACGATAATAGGCCTTTATAAGTTATTTTCAAATCATCGATTGCTCAAAGAGGAAAAGCTGAACAGCGAGAACGGGGCTTTATATATAGCGATGGGGGGCAATACCGCAAAACTGTCCGTCCCCCAGCGCCAACTAAATATGGATGTGACGGTTTTGCTTGTGAATTGCCCTGGACCCCTTTCTATATATTCTGAGACAAGCGATTTTAAAGCCAATTTGAAGCTACCTCTACTAGACAAAGCATATATTTTGAGCAAGCATAGGGTAGGCTAGGCCCATTCAACAGTGAACTGAGACCACAGAATATTTTACGATTTAAGAGGCAATATGATTGATCCACCACAATCTAGTTAAGCCTACATGCATTCACTGCCAACAACGTGATATTCCTGGGTTTCAGGATTTCGGGTCAAAAATAAAAAAATAAATTAAACTTGCTGATTAATGGGTTCAAGGAACCAGCTGTGGAATATCCATCCTTGTCTCAGCTCAATTTTATTTTAAGTTCACGTTAAGATCTTAAAAATAGCCAAGGTTACTCAGTTTTTCTCCCCAATTAGCCTACTCTTATCTTGCCTTATTTCTCCTCATTTAGAATGTTGCCTTTTAGGCTACTTATTTTATTTCATATTAAACATTAGGCCTAGGCCTACAATCTTCTATTTCTTGAATTTCCCCTTGGGGATCAATAAATCTATCTATCTATCTATCTATCTATCTATCTACAACTAGGCTCCATCCATCCATCTTAATTAATTGAATACCCCTGGTATATAGGAACATCTATGCTGAGTATGGGCTGCAGTCAAAATGGGATACACCTCCAAAGGTGGTCAAGAATGACCAAGCCAAGATACTGTGGGACTTTAAGATATACATTGCTTATATATATCCTGTCCTGCATTGTCTTGTATATTCTGTCATTGTTCTTCGATGTTATATTAGAAATATACAAGTTGTTGTATTGCTCGATACTTGCTTTTTTTGACAGCAATTAAAATAAACATGGTAATGTCATATTTTGTATTACCTTTTCAGTGTCCGCCTACATTCCATGTATGTTAAAGGGTAAGTTTTTGCTACATACTCATAAATTGTTGATTTGTTAATGAATTGATAAATGGTTAATTTATCACTTCATTGTGTGGGCCAACTACCTGGGGACATACAGTCCAAATATGGTGAGTTTCTGATCATTACTTCCAAAGATATATGTGACAAAGCAAATAATGTCCTTTTTGCAGAATCCGGAATGTTCACAGTTTCCGTTTTGGGGAGGATTCAAATACCATCCAAAAAACAAGTTGTGCAGTAAGATATTTTTATACAACAATCCATTTCATAAACTAGACATATCAAAGATATAAAAAACAGATAAACTAGACATATTAAAGATATAAAAAAACACATAAACTAGACATATGAAAGATATAAAAAAACATGGTTGTGTTTTGTTCTACCTCAGGTGGAGGTATCTCAAAAACGAGGCCATTTGGCCCTGGACTAATAGGGCATTCTATTTGTCCATTCTATTGGCTCCATTCTATTTTGAAGACTTGTGCTGGGTATACAAGTCTAATTTAAGGCTCTCACAAATAAATAGTATGGCTATATTGTACATTTTCTGAATCATCAATTGACTCTACACTCTGCTACTGGAGGATCAGGCTCACTGTATGAAAAGTGGAATTTTCGTCAGTAAGCAGCACTGTAGATTGACGTGGAACTTCAGGTTTACGACTGGATACGGCAATTTGCAGGCAACACCGAAAACTGCCGTGAATTGTCAGATATTGATGGCAGTCGCCCCCCCATGACCCCCCTCCTCCTAATTCTAGGGCAGCTATACAAATGCAAATCAGGGTAGCAGGGGGAGTGCACTGTGCATGGTGGCATGACTGTGACCTTTTTTGGTCTTGCTTAAACAGTGGATGTGTTAACCACACAACTCCCAGCAATGTGCTCAACAGGCAGAGATTATGCTGGGTCTGTTCCCGGCAAGCTCCAATAATGTAACCCGACTTAAAACAGTCGATAGACTCAAATTTAGATTCTGATTTTCCCTTCACACCAACACAGTGAGAATTTCAGAGGCATATATATAAATGATTGTCTTTATCACTATTTTCATTCAAAAAAAATATATGCAGTTCAATTGAGTCAGTCAGTGTGCGGCTTGCCCAGCACCGGCGGCAAATTCAAACAGAAAGGCTAACCTACAGTTTGGTTAGGCTACTTCACGTTACTTGGATGTAAGAATGCGGTTCATAAACAAAGCGCCAGTGATCGTCGGTGCTCATTTCAAGGGGACCTTGAAACGAGCACCCTTTGCTTGGAGGAATGGTGAGTGTTGGATCATCTAGTGCCAGACGAGTGGTTACTTCCTCAGATCGAGCCAGGAGAATGGACATCAGTGGTCAGCGCTACGAACCGGAGCAATGGTAAGATTTAAAGAATATGCTTTCATTCTGCTGTAGGCTATAAGGAAATAGATAGTCTACGTTAAAGGAGAATTCCGGAGTGATATTGACCTAAAGTGTGTTGAAACATGATACCGAGTGTGAACGTATGTCTCATAGCTCATCTCGGCTTGTCCCTACTCCGAAATCTGGGCTAGTTGGCCGATGCTACTAACAGGTTTTCAAGGGGGTGCCTCGGGCATCGGCCTAGCCATGCAAATAAATCACTGTTTTACACCATTTACAGTGCACGAGGCTCAAGTAACTCAAGCACTTCATTGGTAGACTTCGAGGCCCTGACATTTTAAAACGAGACATTGAGAACTTTGAAAAAGCACTGGTAGTTTATTTAAAGACGATTTATACATACAGTACCTTCAGGAAGTTTACCGTTTAGTCACGATAAGTCGAGTGACGAGTACGAATGAATGAACAGGTATGATAAGGGATCAGATTCCAAAAATAATTCCATGGAAATGCATGGATTCCAGTTGCTGCTCCTGGAAGCATCTGGAATCCATGCATTCTCCTTTAATTGTGCAAAGCTATATTCTACAGCTAGTTGATAAAGTACTAAGGGCATGCATGATCCTATCTGTGTATGAGAGTGCGTGCGTCTGAGTGGGGCTGGCCCTATGGGTCCAGGTAATAGGCCCTAATGCTGTTTAACCAGCCAAATGCCATTTAAAATTAATTTAGATAGATAGATAGATACTTTATTGATCCCCAAAGGGGAAATTCAAGAAATTCAATAGTTGGACTATTTCATCAATAATGCTACTTTTCAGTCATGCCAGCAGCTGCTTGTGGTCCTAAAACAGCTTTACGTGGCACTATTCTGGTCTGCTCAACATAACTGCATAGACTAGTGAAGCTCCCTAACTAGTAGTTTGACCTTCATTCATAAACTTCAAGTATGCTATTTAATACAGCAGAAGTCCAAGATAGTCTGAGCTTGTAGTTTGAGAGAAATAATATGAATCTCAATCTGTGCCTGTGCATTCATTTTCTAAACAGAAACACCCGACCCGTCTATAGAGGTACACACAACTTACTTCAGCAGCCCTCAACACCCAACCCGTCTATAGAGGTACAGACAACTTATTTCAGCAGCCCTCAACAGGAAGTCATCCACTGAAGGTTCTTTGGCCTCACCATCCAAACAAACCAAGCATTTTCTAATCACCTGGATTAATCATTCATTTTGACAGCACTAATGTATACTGTCTAGACAACCATATAAGGGTTATTGTCACTAAGCCTGCCCTGGGTACACCAATTGTCTTGTCCAATTTGTTTTCTTACATCCGTTGCCCTCACAGATTCCTGCAGCTAAGCTTGGATGTACATTACATTCCAGTAAAGGTTATTGATAACATGCCTCTGAAGTTTGCACCATTAATACTTATCGGCAACTACTCATCATATCTGTGGCTCCATGAAACACATAATGCTCAATACTACACATATATGGTTCTGTAATGTATTTGCATTGTACTAAAATTCGGTCATTTTCATATATGCGGCTGAAACAGGTAGCTAGTGCATCCCAAATTTTAATATAACATTATAGTCATTATGGCCTTTAGGAAAATGTTTTTTGGGGGAGGTGGGGTAGTGCACTATAGGCCCCTGTGGCGCGGCCTAAGCATTTGTCCTTAATGGCATTTTTCCCCTTACATTACTTTTAAGTAGTTTTAAAACCAGTACTATTACACTTTTACTTAAGTAAAAAGCTTGGGTTGATACTTCAACTTCTACACAAGTCTTTTTAAACCCTAGTATCTATACTTCTACTTGAGTAATGAATGTGAATACTTTTGACACCTCTGGACCTGCCAATGAGAGACCAGGTGTCGTGTGACCTGCCAATGAGAGATCAGGTGTTATGTGACCTGCCAATGAGAGACCAGGTGTCGTGTGACCTGCCAATGAGAGATCAGGTGTTATGTGACCTGCCAATGAGAGACCAGGTGTCGTGTGACCTGCCAAAGAGAGACCAGGTGTCGTGTGAGCACAAGCTTGATGGGATGATGAGCACTCTTAATTTGACAGGGAGAGGTAGAGGTCACAACACCGGTCACATCCCAAAAGACACCAGAAACCAGAGTCTTTATTTTATAAATAAATAAATACATAAAAGTTTATTAAATAAAATGACACAAACACAATTCTAGCTCACAGCCCTCTTTTATAATTATGCCTCTCTCACCCTCTTCATGACATTCATTGGCTTGCGGCAAAGTCCTTTTAGGCAAGTCCATCCACTCTGCGGCCATATTGCAACACATTTTAGGCACTTATCAATAATTGTCAAGCCCAGGTGACTCCGCATTGTGGGAGGGGGCCCCCCTAATCAAATTCTGCTTAGGGCCCCCAAAAGGCTCGGGCCGGCACTGTGTGTACTGTATCTGTAGTGCCGAAAAGTCATTTGATACCTCGTGAGACCTGAGTCTCCCACGAGACTTTCTGACTCCGGGTTGGACTCTGAGGCCGATGGCTCGCCGGACCAAAGTTGCAGGGCTGGTTTTTCCACTCACAGACGCTAGGGGGTGACAGTGAGACAAGTGGGACAGCCACCATTTAACCCGAAAAAAGTAATATAACCATCCCAGTGACTCTGAAGCTGTTAAGTTAAGGTAAATTAAGCTAACAAAACCTGCATAGTCCCCTTTAAGCCTCCCTTTGCCAATAAAAAAGCTTGTAATATTCTCCTATGACATCCCATACAATTAGAGAATACAACTCTTTGACTCATCCCATGTTTTTCTATGGAGTTTAGATCCGGAGACAGAGATGGCAATGGCAGAATAATTATAATAAATTATAATAAAATCATTTTTATATACTTGATATACATTGATCCAGTCATAACACACTTTTATTGTCTTGGCAGAGATTTTCATTGAAAATGTTAGTTTTTCTTGGAGTTCATGATGCCTTGCACCTTAATCAGGTCCCCAGGGCCTTTGAAATGAAAACAGTATCAAACAGTATCCCCACAATATCAAAGACCCTCCACCAAAATCCTCATTAGGCGTGGGGTTCTTTTCAGTGTAGTCATTCTTCTATGTGCGCCAAACCCACTAGAGTGTTTCTTCCCAAAGAGCGCAATTTTCTTGCAGTCTGATAATACACCACGATTCCAAAGTCACTATGTAACTCCTGCCATTTTCATTTGTTATTAAATGACAGGAAAGCCATGCCCTCTAAAAAATCTATTAGCATGAGGTCACTTTTGATAGATAATCAAAAGATCACTTTTGAAAGATAATACTTTTTCCCTGAGGCTGTCTGGAGAATGCCGGAGTGACGTGAGCATGTCAGCCCATGTTACCAGGTTAGAGGCTGCACACTGTCTGCGTGACACACTCGAGCAGGTTAGAGGCTGCACACTGTCTGCGTGACACACTCGGAGCAGGTTAGAGGCTGCACACTGTCTGCATTGACACCTTTCGAGAGCAGGTTAGAGGCTGCACACTGTCTCGCGTGACACACTCGAGCTGTGCTGAAAGCGGCGTGACAGCTTTCTGGTGTGGAGGCTGAACACCGTCTGCCAGCCCCTCGAAGCAGGAAAGACGCTGCCATGCTCATGACACACTCACAGGAGGCTGCACACCGTCTGCGTGACACACTCGAGCAGGTTAGAGGCTGCACACTGTCTGCGTGACACACTCGAGCAGGTTAGAGGCTGCACACCGTCTGCGTGACACACTCGAGCAGGTTAGAGGCTGCACACCGTCTGCGTGACACACTCGAGCAGGTTAGAGGCTGCACACTGTCTGCGTGACACACTCGAGCAGGTTAGAGGCTGCACACTGTCTGCGTGACACACTCGAGCAGGTTAGAGGCTGCACACTGTCTGCGTGACACACTCGAGCAGGTTAGAGGCTGCACACTGTCTGCGTGACACACTCGAGCAGCAGGTTAGAGGGCTGCACACTGGGTTCGCGCGACACACACCTCGGCAGGTTAGAGGCTGCACACCGTCTGGGCGCGGGACACACTCGAGCAGGTTAGAGGCTGCACACCGGGTTCGCGCGGACACACCTCGGAAAGCAGGTTAGAGGCTGCACAATTGCTCCGCGCGGACACTGCAGCAGGTTAGAGGCTGCACACTGTCGTGACACACCGAGCAGGTTAGAGGCGCACACTGTCTGCGTGACACACTCGAGCAGGTTAGAGGTTGCACACCGTCTGCGCGACACACTCGAAAGCAGGTTAGAGGCTGCACACTGTTCATGGACACACGCGAGCAGGTTAGAGGCTGCACACTGTCTGCGGACACACTTTCGGAGCAGGTTAGAGGCTGCACACTGTCTGTGTGACACACTCGAGCAGGTTAGAGGCTGCACACTGTCTGCGTGACACACTCGAGCTGTGCTGAAAACGCGTGACAGCTTTCTGGTGTGGAGAGACATAGAAAACACCACGCAGCCGCCACGCAACGGGCACGCCATGCTCTTGCCACACAGGCAGTCTGCAGTATAAGTATATATACTCTTTTGATCCCGTGAGGGAAATTTGGTCTCTGCATTTATCCCAATCCGTGAATTAGTGAAACACACTCAGCACACAGTGAACAGAAGAACACACACATTCCGGCACAGTGAGCTGCCTGCTACAACAGCGGCGCTCAGGGAGCAGTGAGGTGCCTTGCTCAAGAGCACTTGAGCCATTCCTACTGGTCGGGGTTCGAACCGGCAACCCTCCGCTTACAAGTCCGAAGCGCTAACCAGTAGGCCACGGCTGCAGACAGTCTATATGGAATTTGTTTTGCCTTTCTTCCCATCCTCCTTACTGTGTCTAGGGGAACCTTTGAATTATTTGTTTAAACTATGAATAGCCTATAGTAATTTTCAACAACGTACCTACTTTTATAGCTATAAATAGCCTTTACTTTTATAGCCTGTCCCTGTAGGAATGGCAATACACTTTCCTTCTTTCCTGTGTTCTCTTGTCTTTCACAGTGGAAAATGACAAGGGGATTCAACCTCTCACTCTTAAAATGAATGTGTTGATAACAACACAACTTGCGTTGTTTTAACACATCTCTGTGTCGAGAAAGGGACCACACAAGTTTGTGTTGTTTCCTTTTTATATTTGTTGCACAAAATGTGGTGAAAATAGCACAACTTGCATTGTCTTTTTACAGTAACACATCTCTGTGTCCAGATAGGGACAACACATTCCTAATATTTTCATAGTGAAAAAGAAAGTCATGAATACTGTACAGCTGAAAGTTCACAGACACTTTGATTTACTTACAGAAGTTGAATTTCTTTATGAGATATGTTTCTAAGAATACATTTGCTTCTCTTCAAGGTTGGATTTTTTCTCATTGTTTTCACCGAAAGATACAACTTTACCAGGGGTGCCAATAATTCTGGAGGGCCCTGTATGTATGTTTTGTGTATGTGTTTAGGTGTATGTGACTGAGATCAGTCAGAGCTCCCTTCTCGTCAGCTCTCCCCCCTCCTTGCTTCATCCATGACAGGATCAGACAGAGCCTTGAAGGTGTGGCCCATGTGGAGTGTTTTGGCAACGCACCACACCCAATACAAATAGCTGTTTAGGAAGAGAGAGGGAAAATGTCATAGGGAAAAACACTTTCGTGTTTTTTTCCCCACAAGTCTGTTTCATGCTGTCTGAGTTTCTTTTATTTTCTTAACTTCCTCTTGCTGTAAGATATTCACACAGTACTTTGGATCTCATAACTGACGGAGGGCTGTGTAGTCTGTTTCCTGTGGTGAGTCATTTGTCTGAGGCTGCTGATGTTTGGATTAGTGTGCATTGATGCAACCTGATTCAGAGGAGGTACAGCTGTGTCCTGCCTCAGATCTCAGTGGCTGCCCTCAGCTCCACTGACTCCATCCATCTGCATAGATCAATAGATGAGATAGGCTTACTTTGAGTGTGTGTGAGTGTGTGTCTGTATTTCAGTGTATTACACATGTAGGTGTAAAGATTAGTTTTGAAATGTATTGTTTTGAGGCTTGATTGGGATCTCTTTGTATTGATAGGATTCTGACACAACAGACGCTCATCAGAGGTCCGCAGTAGTCTAGAGGGGGAATAGAGATGAATCATAGTGCTTGGATAACAAGGTGCAGATCTAGCAAGTGTCCTGTAGGCTGGAGTTGTATCTATGTGATGGAATTCTTCAGTGCTGTCCAATCCCACAACAGCATTGTTACATTCAAGAAGCATTGAAAAATGCTTATCGTATATCACCTGTCTTAATTAAGAAGAAATTCTTTCCTATGAAATGACAAATAATAATCTGTGTAAGGGGCCATGAGCCAACAATAAGTTTTGATGAGAAAATTTGCCAACATTGAATTAAAATGTATTATATTTTATGGAAAAAGTTAGCATCTAAATGTAAAAAATAAAAAAACAAACTCTTCACTCTACTTAAAAGTGAGTTTATTATTATTAGTATATTGGACCACAATCACCTGCTACTGTATATGGAGAGATGGCAAGGCCATTTTCATTGTCAGGATGTATTGGTGGAGAGGGAGTTTCCCTGAATAATGGAACACAGGTGGCAAGTTTACTGTGAGCACCCAGAGCCAGTGGAGGGTAATGAACAGTGAAGACACATGTACCCTCATTAGTTGCTTGAATACCAAACATGTGATAGAATGTATGCAGAGATGTATTCTATCAACAGCTATTACAAAAAGGTTGGTGAAGACCAATTGGTCTAATTTTAATTTACCATCGCATTTACCAAGGTTTCCCCCCAAATGCCCACTAGTTAACTAGTGAAGGCCATTTCAGCCCCACTAGTTAACTAGTGAGGGTGTTGTGGGCCTTACTAGTTAACTAGTGGCATGCATATTTTGTTCACTAGTTAACTAGTTACACCTAAAAATACAAACAAGCTGACCGTTTTTGTCCACTAGTTAACTAGTGGAACAATTTAAGTCTCACTAGTTTGCATGTGTGGCAGTGAAGCAGCTCACTAGTTAACTAGTGCGCACAAGACACACACTAGTGGCTGTTTTTGAAGCTATCTAGTTCACTGGTAATGCAAAAGGTACTCTTACTAGTTAACTAGTGACACATTGGCCTTACTAGTAATGGAACAGGACATGCTCACTAGTTAACTAGTGAGCATATCTGCATTATTAATGCCTTTCACTAGCTTATAGAGAGCATTTTGAGCCTTACATGTTAGCTAGTGAAGACAAAACACTGTCCATAATGAACTAGCAGGAGAAAAATGCCCCTCACACTAGTAAACTAGTGGAATTTGAATAAATACACAAACGGCTGGCATTTTGTGCAACTAGTTAACTAGTGGGACATAACATTGGCCACTAGTTAACTAGTGTGCAATGTCGCACTTGCATGCAAATGAAGAAGGCGGAACAAGGATTTTGATTGGTCCATTTAGGACTCAGAAACCTAGAAAACATGGCTGACTTCGTCCAGGCTGTTCTAAGAGCAAACTTTTATAAACTAAGATCGTTTGAGCATAAAAATATGTTTTGATAACGTGTCCAGTGACAAAGTTGTGGTGTATTGCTGTAATCTTCGTTCAGTTAATGTCTACAATCTTTAGTTTTTCAGTTATTAGTCTGAAAATCGCGATAAAACTGGAGGCATTTGTATATGGTTGCCTAGCAACAAAACGTTTCAGTAACATGAGTATTGATGATAGCACTGCTAATGTGGCAAGACTAGCTCTAGTGGTTAAGCAGCAGGAGATCATGTGGGAGACCAGGGTTCAAATCCTTAGAAGTGCATAAAGTTTTTTCTTGATCTTTGAGCTTTTAATTACTTTTGAAACCATCTGCAGTTAATGTGTACAATCTTTTGTTTTTCAGTTATTAATCAGAAAAGTGCGACTGAATGGATACATATATATCTGTGGTTGCCTAGCAACAATAAACAAAGAATAATATTAAAATCGATCCCTTGAATCTTTGGTGTGGATCACTAAGAGCTCACTTGTTAAAGCATGGGGTTTCCCTGTTATTATTAAAAACCATTTTGACAGAATAGGAGATACTGCATACTGCAGGCTCTGCTTTACTATCTATACTGAAGTACCGTAGCAGAGCAGTGTGTCACTTTAGCCACTAGGGGCACCCATCAGGACCTGATCGCGAGGCTATGAAAAGTAAATTTACTTTTAGACTGGGTGGGATTCTTACATAATACCCAATAGGAGTCTTCTACCCACGCTCTCATTAGAATTTGCATAATAGCCGTTTCAGGCACTAGTTAACTAGTGAGCTGCTTCACTGCCACACATGCAAACTAGTGAGACTTAAATTGTTCCACTAGTTAACTAGTGGACAAAAACGGTCAGCTTGTTTCTCTTTTTAGGTGTAACTAGTTAACTAGTGAACAAAATATGCATGCCACTAGTTAACTAGTAAGGCCCACAATACCCTCACTAGTAATCTAGAGGGCATTTTTGCCTTTACATGTTAACAAGTGACCATTTTGGCATCTCACTAGTTAACTAGTGGGGCTGAAATGGCCTTCACTAGTTAACTAGTGGGCATTTTGGAGCACACTAGTAAACTAGTGACACTTATTGCACCTCACTAGTTAACTAGTCGAATGGAAATTGCCATCACTAGTTCACTAGTGGGTGTTTTGGTGCACACTAGTAAACTAGTGACACTTTTTAGACCTCACTAGTTAACTAGTGGGCATTTGTGTCTTCACTAGTTAACTAGTGAGCAGTTCTGCCTTCACTAGTTTACATGTAAGTGTCACATTGAAGCCACTAGTTTACTAGTTAAAGTTCCTTTGGCCAGCATGTTAACTTGTGTGCCACATGCAAAAGTTGTGGGTGGGATTTTGTGAAATTCTGCGCTGTGATTGGTTGTCATGTTCTATTTGGATATAGGGAGCCAATAGAAAGCCTCAATTTTCAGAGTTCTCCGCCTCCTAATTTTAATTCTGCGCCACTAGCTGACTAGTGTGAATTTAGGCTTCAACTAGTTTACTAGTATACATTTATGACCTCACTAGTTAACTAGTTTGGACAAAGGATGCATCAACTAGTTAGTGAGCCTGCTGTCATCACCTAGCTAGCTAGCTAGTAAGCCATTTATGGTTCACTAGTAAACTAGTGACATTGACCTACTCCAACTAGTTAACTAGTGAGGAGTTTTGCCTTCACTAGTAAACATGTGCACATTTTTGGCTGTCACTAGTTAACTAGTGAGACCCAAAAGGCTTCAACTAGCTGACTGGTATGCATTTTGGCCTTTACTAGTTAACTAGTGGACATTTCTGGCTCTTACGGCCTTTACTAGTTACTAGTGGACATTTCTGGCTCTTATATGTGTTCACTAGTTAACTAGTGGGCATTTATGCTGTCACTAGTTAACTAGTTGACAAAAATGGCTTGCATGTTGGCCTGATATCGAGATATCAGAATAAATGCTCAAGCGGCTGGCCAAATTACATAGAAGTTAACAAGTGGGAATTTGACATTCAGTAGTCAGCTAGTAAACATTTTTGCACCTTACTAATTGACTAGTAAAATATAGAAGTCTTTAAACTAGTTAACTAGTGCACATTTTAGTGTCCACTAGTTAACTAGTGAACATGCTGAGCATTACTAGTTAACTAGTAAGATATGAAACATATGAACTAGTTAACTAGAGAGAATTTGGGCCTTACTAGTTAACTAGTGAGCATTTTGGCTGTCACTAGTTAACTAGTTCACACAGAAATGGCTCACTAGTTAACTAGTGGACAGAAATGGCTTGCATGTACATGACAATTATGCCTGATATCAAGATATCTGAATAAATGCTCAATCGGCTTGCCATAATAGGCTACCTGAACGCATGTTTCTTCAATCTCCTTCACTGACGCCTATAGAAAATTGCTTAAAGGTCCCAACACAACGATCAATGATCACATTTCTCTCTCATATTGCTCCTCATAACCATCTATACAAATCTAGCCCGAGGTTTTTTTTTAGCACATCCGAATCAAGACATAGCCTACGCACTGGACCACATAATAATCACATAATAATAAGGGCTACTGCACTTAAAACTTAAAAAGATTGACTTCCCGAACTTTGAAATTGCAATCAGTAACTGGCATCGGGTGAATTAAGCTTTTTTTTTAAGTCGAACAGGCTATTATTGCGCACCTCCATGTCACAGGAGAGACTAGTGGGCTCGCCCTTCTATGAAATGAAAAAGACGTAGGCTATGATTTCATTGCTGAGTTTGTGGCAAAGTAAGTAAGAAGATTTTTTTTATCTGAGTCAGGATATGGCGAGTCAATGTCATTTATTTGTCCAATGCTAGCCTACAGACGTACGTAAGTGAAAAGGCCCTCGCACCTGTCAAGTTCGCACAGGGCCTCGCACCCCTTGCGACGGCCCTGTAGCTCCTCCTAAGACAATACAAATACAGTACGTGATAAACGCGGAAAAAGTTGACAGGTAGGCTGTTTCGGTCCAGGCCTTTCGGCCTTTTCAAGGCATTTTAAGGAAGGAGTGGTAGCATGCAAATTGACCCAGAACAGAAGGCACCAATAAATTGAAGCGGAGGGTCATGCGTTTTTTCTCAATCACTTTGGGGTCATAGAAAAGTTTCTTGCTGGCGAGGGACGGTCACGTCTTTTTTTTTACTAATGCTCCCAAAACTCCTCAGGTAGCCCCTTAAATAAATAACGAACAGTCCCTTACCTTGACATTGATAGGCTTATCAGCCCTTTAAACACCCTTCAAGGTTGATGTATTGTTGCTGCCGAAGAAAACCTGTGAGTTTCATTCTCCTAGCTTTTATACTTTGCCATTTTGAGTGCAGACTGGGAGGGGGTGAAGCGAAGGCAGCCCATCTGATTACAGAGCTGATGTCCTAATAATTGGCACTCCTCATTGTGTGTAATGTGTCAGACCTCGGAGCTCTGCTTACATTAAGACCTACTCAAACATTTATATATACTGAGCTTTTTATGCCGTTTAATGAGATAGGACAGTGGAGAACAGGAAGCGAGTGGGAGAGAGAGTCAGGGTGACATCTGGAAAGGACCACGGGGCGAAATCAAATCCGGGTCGCCGGTGTTCCAGTTTAGATGGTGAGCAGGTTAACTTGTGATATTTGCATAAAATCCGTGAATATTCAACAAGACCCTGCCTACTTGTTAACAGCGCTGTGAATATTCAACAAGACCCTGCCTACTGCCTGAATATTCAACAAGACCCTTAACAGCTGTGAATATTCAACAAGACCCTTGTTAACCTACTGAATATTCAACAAGACCCTGCCTAGCGCTGTGAATATTCAACAAGACCCTGCCTACTTGTTAACAGCGCTGTGAATATTCAACAAGACCCTGCCTACTTGTTAACAACGCTGTGAATATTCAACAAGACCCTGCCTACTTGTTAACAGCGCCTACTTCTGTGAATATTCAACAAGACCCTGCCTACTTGTTAACAGCGCTGTGAATATTCAACAAGACCCTGCCTACTTGTTAACAGCGCTGTGAATATTCAACAAGACCCTGCCTACTTGTTAACAGCGCTGTGAATATTCAACAAGACCCTGCCTACTTGTTAACAGCGCCAGAATATTCAACAAGACCCTGCCTACTTGTTAACAAGCTGTGAATATTCAACAAGACCCTGCCTACTTGTGTGAATATTCAACAAGACCCTGCTGTGAATATTCAACAAGACCCTGCCTGAATATTCAACAAGACCCTGCCTACTTGAATGAATATTCAACAAGACCCTGCCTACTTGTTAACAGCGCTGTGAATATTCAACAAGACCCTGCCTACTTGTTAACAACGCTGTGAATATTCAACAAGACCCTGCCTACTTGAATATTCAACAAGACCCTGCCTACTTGTTAACGCTGTGAATATTCAACAAGACCCTGCCTACTTGTTAACAACGCTGTGAATATTCAACAAGACCCTGCCTACTTGTTGTTAACAGAATATTCAACAAGACCCCTGCCTACTTGAATATTCAACAAGACCTTGTTAACAGCTGTGAATATTCAACAAGACCCTGCCTACTTGTTAACAGCGCTGTGAATATTCAACAAGACCCTGCCTACTTGTTAACAGCGCTGTGAATATTCAACAAGACCCTGCCTACTTGTTAACAGCGCTGTGAATATTCAACAAGACCCTGCCTACTTGTTAACAGCGCTGTGAATATTCAACAAGACCCTGCCTACTTGTTAACAGCGCTGTGAATATTCAACAAGACCCTGCCTACTTGTTAACAGCGCTGTGAATATTCAACAAGACCCTGCCTACTTGTTAACAACGCTGTGAATATTCAACAAGACCCTGCCTACTTGTTAACAACGCTGTGAATATTCAACAAGACCCTGCCTACTTGTTAACAGCGCTGTGAATATTCAACCTACTTGCCTACTTGTTAGAAGCGCTGTGAATATTCAACAAGACCCTGCTTGAATATTCAACAAGACCCTGTGAATATTCAACAAGACCCTGCCTACTTGTTATTCAACAAGACCCTGCCTACTTGTTAACAGCTGTGAATATTCAACAAGACCCCCTGCTTGTTACTTGTTAACAGCGCAGAATATTCAACAAGACCCTGCCTACTTGTTATATTCAACAAGACCCTGCCTACTTGTTAACAGCGCTGTGAATATTCAACAAGACCCTGCCTACTTGTTAACAGCGCTTGTGAATATTCAACAAGACCCTGCCTACTTGTTCAACAAGACCCCGCCTACTTGTTGTGAATATTCAACAAGACCCTGCCTACTTGTTAACAGCGCTGTGAATATTCAACAAGACCCTGCCTACTTGTTAACAACGCTGTGAATATTCAACAAGACCCTGCCTACTTGTTAACAGCGCTTTGCTCTGCCTCCACCCGTCCAGTGCTGGAGATTCACATTTTCACAAGCCTACAGTGGGGACAGAATATGAAGCAAAATCTTGCCGAAAAAAAAAAATCATGTATAATGCATGTCTGCTTAAGCATCCACACAAAATGTTGTTCAAACAGGAAATGTGAAAGTAAATCAGCGAAGATTTTCTTAGGTTTCGAACAGTCTCACTGAGGCAAAATGTCCCAAGCAGCAAGCACAATCACCACTACGCCACAGAGAGCAACACTTATCATTAGTCTAGTAGAGTAGTCTACTAGCTTACTAGCTATCCTGATGTCCATGTTAACTGGTGATAGCCTATGACATGAGCAAACACAGCGAATGCATGCCTTGAATAATGCAGATAAATTTTGCCTCAGTAATTTTGCATCACAAACAACAAACTGGCATGACCCCATCAGACGTTGTTCGTTTTTTTTTTTTGCAGAAACACACATCGTGCGCAAAAATTATGAAGATCACTTGTGGGCCTCGAACTGCTCACTAAAATGGCAAGCTAGCAGTGATAGGCCATCCTGCTAACCAATTGCACCACTGGTCATTTTGTATCTCTACAATAGCATGGTGTTCCGATTATATGAATGTGTAGGCCTATGTTGTCTTGTGACAGCTTATTTGTCAATCGATCAAGATATTCATTATCAAACATAGGCTACGTGAATGTTTTGCAACAGGCTGCTGAATGAGCAGTAGCCTAATAGGCTGCAGTAATAGGCTAAACTATTTTCTAATTTAGGCTATGTGGGAATCTGAAACAGCAACATATGTCATCAAACTCTCTAGCTACATTGAAGTTGTGTAATCCATAAAATACCATAATAACCATTTTTGTGTCGTCAAATTAGGACCAACAAATTAAATAATATAAGTCTAACTCGGAGAAAATAAGTTTGTTCACTTCACTAGACAGCTCACTGCATAACTTAACCGAGACTAAGATAACACTAAGTTATGATAATTTTTGCATATGACTGACGTGTTTCATATTATTAACCCCCAAAACGGAATAAAGTGTTAGTGGGACATGCCAGTTTGTTATACATCAGTTTTGGTTTTGGTATGTGAGGCAAAGATGAACTTTTGAGGCTTGCATAGGCTTGCATATGCCCATGTTACATTGTGATAGCACCAGTTAACATGGGCGTATATTTCTCACATATGTTAACCTGTGTTAACTTTGACTAAAACTTAGACGATGTAGAAGCTAATCTGATCAACTTTCTTGTCCATGCGTGGTTCGAATCTAGATCGCTAGTTTTATTTTTTTTTATTCATTCAGTATGTGTCATATTTGTGTGGATAATGCTTAAACAGACATTTTCAGCGATATCCGTTATATTGTCTCACTTGCAAACACTTCGTGAAAATGTGTATATATATATATATATATATATACTTTTGATCCTGTGAGGGAAATTTGGTCTCTGCATTTAACCCAATCGGTGAATTAGTGAAACACAAACAGCACACAGTGAACACACAGTGAGGTGAAGCACACACTAATCCCGGCGCAGTGAGCTGCCTGCTTCAACGGCGGCGCTCGGGGAGCAGTGAGGGGTTAGATGCCTTGCTCAAGGGCACTTCAGCCGCGGCCCACTGGTCGGGGCTCGAACCGGTTACAAGTCCAGAGTGCTAACCAGTGGGCCACGGCTGCCCTTAATGTGAACCTGCACTAGGCGGAGGCAGAGCATGCTCTTAAGAAGGAGGCAGCTTGTTGAATATTCACTGATCTTATGCACCAATTAATCTGCTCACCATCTAAACTGGAACATCGGCCTAAGGTGCAGGTGTCCCAACCAGTCGCGCCACGGCTAGGGCCACAAGTCTTCCCTTAAGAACATTATAAATCATAGTATCTGTATTACATTGATAGTGAACTCAGTTGCAGTAATCTAACAACATCATGTTATCATGCATTCATGTTCAAACCCTACAACCAAATCTCTACATTCCATTAAGGCTCGTGGAGTAGACCCTACCTGTTGTCCCTCTCCTTTTTTTTTTTTGTCTGAGCTCAACTTAAGCTGTTCAGAATTAGCCGATCCCACCATTCCCCGTTTATTGCACAAGAACTAGGGGAAATGATGGTGTTTGTGTATTTGGGTCTGAGTGTGTATGTGATCAAATGTATACACTATTGTGTGTTCCACTGCCGCTAAGCCCCCTGCTGAGGCTAGATTTAAAGGGGCTAACAGCAGAGCAATACCTAAAGGATTACTTTCTTATAGCAGACCCTAGAGAGGCACTCGTGCATTGGCCAGGCTCATTGCTTGAGTACTAATCTTAACTACTACTTCAGCTAGCAAGCCAACATAAACCTAAACATTCCTGTTCCGACTGCCCAGGTTAAATGCAGTAGCAGTTTCACTGTAGATATCCCCTGGGTTTGTGATGATGACCACTATGGATACCCTCCTACAACTCAAAACTTTCCAAGCAGACCGCTAAAATTTCAGCCAGACCATAACGTATAAAAAGAGACTATGGTTGAAAACACATTAAATGAGATCCCTTCCCAGCTATACAACACATAGAGGCACTCACATTTACGGTTGAGAGGACTCCCCTAAGCTAAATGTTTGAGTAGGTCTTAATGTAAGCAGAGGTCTGACACTCTGGCCTCTCCGGACTCATTACACACAGTGAGGAGTGCCTTATTAGGACATCAGCTCTGTAATCAGATGGGCTGCCTTCGCTTCACCCCCTCCCAGTCTGCACTCAAAATGGCAAAGTATAAAAGCTAGGAGAATGGAACTCGCAGGTTTTCTTCGGCAGCAACTATACAACAACCTTGAAGTATACCTGTAATAATAAAAAATAATTTCTATGTCTGAACCTGCGGTTCCTCTCATACTGAGCAGGATTACAATTGCAACAACACATCATCAGTAGGGTAAAACTAACCTGTCTCACAACGGTCTAATCCCAGCTCACGTTCCCTATAAGTGGGTGAACAATCCAACGCTTGGTGAATCCTGCTTCACAATGAGAGAAAGAGCCGACATCGAAGGATCAAAAAGCGACGTCGCTATGAACGCTTGGGCGCCACAAGCCAGTTATCCCTGTGGTAACTTTTCTGACACCTCCTGCTTAAAACCCAAAAAGCCAGAAGGATCTGTATATAAAGGGAAGACTTGTAAGAAGATGTGAAGACAAATTCTCAAAAATTCTGGATGAATGTAGAATTATAGAATTAATGTATGATGCATTAATTCATGTAATAGTTGTTTTATGGTCAGATTAATGATAGATAGATAGATAGATAGACAGACAGACAGACAGACAGACAGACAGACAGATGGACTATTGATCCCCAAGGGGAAATTCAAGTAATGTAAATCTTCTAAAAGATAAGAGTAATATGGCAACAAAAGGAAAGTTGAAAAGATGAAAATCACTGAAACTCCTGTGAAACTTGATGAGCAAAAGGGTGAGTCAGAAAATTAGTGTGTGAGAAAGCGGGAAGAGAGGGAGTGGTGAGGAAGAGAGGGTGGAGTGAGTGATTGTGTGCGTCTTGGAGGAGGAGTGGTAAACACAGCCTTGTGTTTGTATCAGAGCTCTCCGTCTTCAATCCTGGTACAAACACATTGTTACCACATCTCACTGGAGAAGACTTCACGAAGGAAACACACACTGGTTATTGGTCTGTACGTTCACAGGCAGAATATGTTAGGACTGGTGGAGTAAGGAAAGACATTGCAGCAGGTGTTGTGGTGGTTATAGCTGTGACTAAGACCAGAGGAGGGATTACCTTTGTCTCAAGACTCTCACAGCCTGTGTGTGCGTGCGTGCGTGCGCGTGCGTGTGTGTGTGTGTGCCTGCCAGCCACAGGTGAGTTACACAACACTTGTGTGTGTGTGCTTCTCTCTTTCTAAATATGAAAGGTGAACATTTGCCTTTAGATGTATTTATCTAATAGACACAGTGGTCTTTTTGCACAGCTGGCAGATACTGTTTTTGTTTCTACCTGTGTGTGTTTGTTGTATATGTGTGTGTGTGTGTGTGTGTTTCTACCTGTGTGTGTTTGTTGTATGTGTGTGTGTGTGTGTTTGTTTCTACCTGTGTGTGTGTGTGTGTGTGTTTGTTTCTACCTGTGTGTGTTTGTTGTGTGAGTATGTAGTTAAATTGCTAACTTGATTGACCCAAAAATCACCAGTTCAGAGTGATATTGGTGTATGGCTGTCGGTGTGATTCTTATTTGAGTAACTCAGTAACTAAGTGTACATTTCAGTGTCTGTATGTTCCATTGTGAACAGTTTCTGTATTCTGGTAGATTGTCTCTTAGAGACGCTTAGACTTACTTTTCATTTTTCCCCATTCTCTGCCTTCATACTTAACATCTGTTTTTATATTAATCATTTCTCCCATGCCAGCTGACTCTCTTCCAATGACAAACAGAAAATAGACTGTCAACTTTCACGATTAGTCTGTTAACATCACCAGAGATGAGGATGTTTTGCCCAAGTAATTAGTTTAGAGGTCATGTCACTAGGCTACTGTTGAAGAGTTTTTTGAATACTAAGATCTTATTCCCCTACTTTTCTTCTTTCACTTCCTCCTCTGGTCTCTCTCTTGCTTTCTCTCACCCCTCTTGTCCTTCCCTGAAGCTATGGATAGCAGAATTGCGTCACGGTTGAAGCTTGTCTCAGACAGCTCTGAGAAGTGGTCCACTTGATTAAACGAGAGTGGTCGACAGAAACATTGTAGGATTGAAACAAGAGACGGAAAAGGTTAGTGAGAGCAGCTGTGGGTGAAAGCTGAAGTTATCCAGTGCGGTTTTATTGGTCACAGTTTTGGTGTAAGTAGATCGGACCACCATGTTTTAATGGATGTCTGCTGGATTCTCTTACAAGGCCATTCTCATTAGGTTTAAATGCCAGTGGAAATGCTTTTCTCTTATGCTTAAGATTTTAAAAGATGTGTTTGAATATGTATTGCTGACAACATAGCATAGTATAGAGTTTAGTACTTTATCCGTTATATCCTGTGGTCTGGCTATTTGTGTATATATAAATATATATATATATATATATAGGTCTGGAAAAAATTAAGAGAGCACTGCAAATTTGAATATGACCTTCAAATCATTCGAATGTCACTCAGCAACTGTAGGATGACATCAGAAAAATGTGCAGTGGTCTCTCAGAGCTGTATGCACTGTATATGCAGTATATGTACGGCTCAGATCATGGTACATGGGACTTCAGACAATGTGGTATCACTGTAAGTGTAGTGCTCTGGCAAATGTAGGTGCTTTTGAAGTTGTCACACCCAACTCCACATATACAAGAACACACTTGCAGAGTAGTTGGGGACTTAATAGTTCTGATGTCTTTCATTTGATTAAATACAAAAACATTTGTGTGCTAATGAAAGGGTTGTTCATGGTAGAATGATGTTCCTTAGTAAATCAAATCAGTTTGGTCAACTACCAGGTGTGTGTGTGTGTGTGCGTGTGTGTGTGTGTGTGTGTGTGTGTGTGTGTGTGTGTGAGAGAGTCTGCGCATGTACATGTTTAGGCAAAATACCTGAGAAGCATGTTCTAACACACACTGTAAGGAATGTTTCTAGTGGGAAAAGAACAGTTTCCACTCTTTTTGGTTCCCCTGTTGTTGGTCCTCGTGGACTTGTCTCATGTCACTATTCCCAGATGAGATGTGGGGTAACCAGAGTCCTTCCTCTGTCTACAAGCTCTGACCATAATGCTGACAGGCTGATCATACCTGAATTAGTCGGGTCTTTATTTTTTAATTTGTTTATTACATATGCCATGTTGATAGCTTCCTAAAACGAGTGACTGACCTAGGCCTGGGTAACACAGATAACTGTCCAGGGCAGCATCTTGCTGGGGGCAGCACAGGCTTTGGCAAAAAAAAAAGTTGTGACATAGGCCAGTTTTCCATCAATCATTCGCTTGTCACGTTGATGATATCATATTAGCATAATGGCTTGAGTTGGCGCCCTGGCTCTAGTGTTTTTACCCAGGTGGCATGCTGCATTCATAGGTCTTTATCTCACTCATAAAAATGAGTTGGGGAGGTGGGTTGGTATAGGTTGACCTCAGGCAGTATCACCAAACTGCAACCCTCTGTGTCATCTTGAAAGTTTAACATCAACTTCTTTTCTCCTGAAATGATAGTTGTTGAAGTGAATTGACTGCCTAGAAATACAACGTGTGCAAACAGGTTCAGTGTTTGCAGTCATATTTGGATTTCCTTCCTGCAGGCAGTTTACTAGAGGCTAAGCTTTACAGGATTTTTATGAAGCGAAAGAGAAGTTTGAAGGGAAAGTGACAGTAGCCAGTTAATGCAGTAGTTTGTCGTTTTCATCACCAGTCATCATCATTGGGGCAAACCAAACTGGCCAAGAAGCTGTTTGCTTGAGTTGTACTATGCAATGTTTCTTACTCTAAAATTGACCATCAGCATTCTAGAAACCTGTGTTTTGCGTGTGGGGATGCTTGTGGCTCAGCCTTGGTACGAAAAGAAGAAAAAGCCGGTAGTGACTGCTCCAAATGTAAGAAAAGAAGCATATTGTTTGGGCATTAGGTGGTACATGCCCCCAGATGACTCAGAGGGGAGTCATGCTATTTTGTCTATTTTGGAGGGCTAAGTGGTTAGCCTGGCTAACGCCAAAGATGGGGTCTGGGAACTACACATTCATTTTCTCGTATTTGGCGACTAAGTGATAAGGTAGGCTACAGCCTAAATCAGGGCTATATGTTTAAACTGCTGTAACTTGTGGTTACATAACAGCCCTACTGCTACAACTTATGCTACTTATGCCATGTTCTTTTTTTTTTTTTTAAGTATATTTTTTTGGGCTTTTTATGCCTTTAATTCGACAGGATAGTGGAGAATGACAGGAAGCAAGTGGGAGAGAGAGTCGGGGTGGGATCCGGAAAGGACCTCGGGGCGGGAATCGAACCCGGGTCGCCGGCGTACGGTGCAGGTGCAGTGAGGGGTTAGGTGCCTTACCTACTGGTCTGGGTTCGAACCGGAAACCCTCCGGTTACAAGTCCGAAGCGCTAACCAGTAGGCCACGGCTGCCCCCCACAGTACATTAACACCATTAATTATTATGAATACTGTACATTAACTCTGTTGCCCAGATATCCACTAAACAAGTTCAGTCAGCGCTGGCAAGTTTTTCTTCTAATACCACTTTGTACTTTGTGTGACACTGTATTAAATACAATGCAAATCAATGAAAGACTGCCGAAGCAAATGTAATGGTGCTTTTGACAATGCCATTGTTATAAAAATGCTATATAAATAAATTGACATTGGCATTGACAAAATTCTACATATAGCTCCTATACAAGCATCTTCAATCTCAATGATTGCCACCACTGTTGGGACATGGTAGTGTATGTGGAAAATAATCTGTGTGTGTGTGTGTGTGTCATGGGCTGGCATGACGACTCTAGGCCCACACACTGGCATGCTGCACTAACAAACCAAATTAACATATACACCCGTCCTGACCGCTGGCGAAAACGCAGAGAGCCAATGTGTTAATATCAGGACTACTCATAATGTGCTTAGTTTCAACCCTGAAATCCGCAACCAAAACTACATTAAGAAGCGGTAAATATATACACTATCGGTCAAAAGTTTGGGGTCACTTAGAAATGTCCATTCCACTCCATTATAGACAGAATACCAGCTGAGATCAGTTGCATTATCAGGGCAGCAGTTTTCAGATTAGATTATGTGCTTACATAATTGCAAAAGGGTTCCCCAATGTTTTCTCAGTTAGCCTTTTAAAATGATATCAGATTAGTAAACAAAATGTGCCTTTGGAACATTGAATGAATGGCTGCTGATAATGTTAATGTTAATGATAATGTAGATGTTACATTAAAGATCAGCCATTTCTTTCTACAACAGTTGAGAACCCTTTTACAATTATGTAAGCACTTAATGTAATCTGAAAAGTGCAACTGATTTCAGCTGGTATTCTGTCTATAATGGAGTGGAATGGAAATTTCAAATTGATCCCAAACTTTTGACCGGTAGTGTATTTCCTATACTATTTATTTGTTTGTTTGTTTGTTTGTTTGTTTATTCATGTGGTTGTGACTATTAGCACAGTGTTTGTGTTGTCAGGTGAAACATAACAGGCTCTTTGCGGATATTTGGATGCTGTGTTGTTTTAATCAGTATTGCTACGGTCATTCCAAATAAAATGATGTGTGTGCGTGTGCGTGTGCGTGTGTGCGCGTGTGTGCTGGTTATCCCTGACTTTGTGGGACATTATGGTGTTTCTACCAAAGGTTGTTGGGAGATTTGTGAGAAAGAAATTTGTGTTATTTGCACAAATATACTCATGCTCAACATCTTTAGGAACCTATGTGCAGGACACATTTTTAGAGACAGAACTTTCTAGAAATGTTTAGTTCCTAACTGCAGTTAGAGTGCTTGTAAGTCAGTGCCATCCCAACACAGCCCCATACACAGTGGCTCTATCCACACACACAACTATGGGCTGTGGCTGTGGGAAGGCATAAAAGCACAGTTAACTCAATTCCACTGATTGGACTGGTTGCCGGTCACACTTGTGAGCGCCAAAAGGGCGCTGTTGTTCATAAATGCTCTATTTAAACATGTTTGTCCCGAGGCGAGGAGCCTTGGTTGTTTGCTATAGAGCACAGACTAGAGAGTACAAAAGCCCCTCTAATCCCTCCGCCCTTCTCTCACTCGGTCAGATGGAGTTGTCCGGAGCACCGTCAACGATTAGCATAGCAGATTAGAGGGCTTCTGGCCCTGGGGAGCTGTCTCTCTCGTCCAGTAGGTTGATTGGGAAGGACCCCTCCCGCACACTCACCCTTCTGGACTTAACCTGGCTAGACATGAAGGCCAGGGGGGTTAATTAGGCAGATCGGCTGCCGCCCTGGGGGAGGGGGCAAAGAGGCAGAGAGGAGGCTGGGAGGAGGATCACTGGAGTTCCGTCCAGTGTTGTTCTCCGTGTATGTTGTGTGGTCAGGGATGGAGCCCATGGAGGCAGACAAACAGCAGTGCTCCCATCCTGCACCTCTGAAGGTAAAGTGAGATGAATGTAGGTGTGTGTGTGTGGGGGGGGGGGGTTGTTTAAGGTGTTTGGGAACTGAGAAATTGGTTCTATACTTTTATCCTGTGTCATTGAAAAGAGCTCAATGGTGTTTTAACCCCCACCATTGACTTCAAGGCAGCGCTGCGACCGTTGACTTTAAGGCACCTAACCCAAACCCTGACCTTAACCCTAACCCTAACCCTAACCCTAGTGCCTTCCATGCGGCGCTGCCTGGAAGATGACGTTGGAATGGTTTTATTTCTGTAGCACTGCACTGTTGTCTCCAGATGACAGTTTAAATAATGTGTATATTACTATTGTGTAATAGTTTTTAACCTTATTCTAACAACCACACATGATACTTAGTGTTTTAAGACAGAACAGTATAGCGGACTGATGCGTGTCTGCATAAGTACATTGTGTTGGATGTTTGTTGATATTGAAAAGCCCCACTCACAGTTTAAACACACACAGACACATGCATATGACAGGAAGTACCTTTGCCGGATGCTTATTGTCTCTGTTCCTGTGTGTCTGAAAACTGACCCCACAAGCTTCATACTGGAATGTACAGGCTGAGCAAGAAAGCTGAGGCTGAAGGATGAAAAATGGTGTCAGCCTTGCAGTGCTGTTTGTCCCTTTCATCCTCAAAACCTCCTCTGACTTCAGTAGATGAAACAATATGGTTAGGATAACCGTGTATGCTATCTATAGTCAGTGTTGGGAAAGTTCACTTTCTACGTGAACTAGTTCAAAGTTTTAAAATTTTAAAATGAACTAGTTCAGTTCATAGTTCATAATTCAAAATTTTGAACTAAGATCACACTTTCCAAAAATGAACTAGTTCATAGTTCTTTTTTTTCATATGTTGCTGCGAGCTATTATTTTTCAAAATTATTGCGACAGCCCATATAGAATGCAGTTAATTTAGGTTGAGGATCTGTCTTGACAGTCTTTTGATTTTTTATTGGCTTGCACATACCTTCTAGCCAGGTGCTTCAGTTCAATGTGCCGTTTCAGGTTTGCTGTGGATGTGACTGAAGTGCGGGCAAAGTTTGCACAGAAATGTATGATTTTTCCAATCCTCACCGACCTTGTCATAAAACTTGTTTAAATTATCATATTGTCCATCCTACACTGGAGAGTCTTGCCATGTGTTTGTATTCATTTATTCTGTTTATGTTCATGTCTCTGTGAGACAGAGGGAAATAGATATACAATGTTGGATATCAGGATCAGTTAAGGATGAGGATTAATATACACCCCTCTCTCTCTCTCTCTCTCTCTCTCTCTCTCTCCCATTCTCTTTCCCCCTTCTCTTATAGGTGTGCCACCATCCACATTGCCAGGAACTCAATAAGGAGGCCCCACTACTGCTTTGCTCCTTATGTGATGTCCATTGCCATCTCAATCCAGTAGACAGTATGCACTTTGACAGGCACCCACATTTTAACCCAAATCTACAAGGTAAGAAAAGGGAGAAAACAACTCATAACCGTACAGACTGTACTGGCACACAGGTATGCACACTGATGCTGAAGCTATCTTTGATACCAAGCTATGTTTGATACTGAATTTAGGGTAATGAAGTATCTGGATAAATACCCATCATGATAGCTATTGCAGAGTTTTCATATATACTCCTATTATCATCCTCGATCATCATCATCTATGGCCATGCTGTCTGTGTTCTGCAAGAGTTTGTGGGGACAAAGTAGTGATTTTAAGTGAGTAACTTCATCTCAGACATCGGCTCCGATGTCGGCTGTGAGATAAAGGGCTAGTAGAACCAATCTTGTGCAATCTTACAGAGATGTGTGATCAAATTCTCATGGTGGATACAGTTGAAGGAAGGTCAGGAATATCATGGAGAATTGCTGAGATTATATGCATAGGCCCGTAACTGCACACTTATTAATAATGTGGTGTGTGCAGGGTCTATCTATCCTTTTAATAATGTGGTGTGTGCAGGGTCTATAGTATCCTTATTAATAATGTGATGTGTGCAGGGTCTATAGTATCCTTATTAATAATGTGATGTGTGCAGGGTCTATAGTATCCTTATTAATAATGTGATGTGTGCAGGGTCTACATTAATAATGTGGTGTGTGCAGGGTCTACATTAATAATGTGGTGTGTGCAGGGTCTATATTAATAATGTGGTGTGTGTGTGTTCAGGGTCTACATTAATAATGTGGTGTGTGCAGGGTATATATTAATAATGTGGTTTATTAATAATGTGATGTGTGCAGGGTCTATAGTATCCTTATTAATAATGTGATGTGTGCAGGGTCTACATTAATAATGTGGTGTGTGCAGGGTCTACATTAATAATGTGGTGTGTGCAGGGTCTATATTAATAATGTGGTGTGTGCAGGGTCTATATTAATAATGTGGTGTGTTCAGGGTCTATATTAATAATGTGGTGTGTGCAGGGTCTATATTAATAATGTGATGTGTGTGCAGGGTCTACATTAATAATGTGGTGTGTGCAGGGTCTACATTAATAATGTGAATAATGTGGTGTGTTCAGGGTCTACATTAATAATGTGGTGTGTGCAGGGTCTACATTAATAATGTGGTGTGTTCAGGGTCTACATTAATAATGTGGTGTGTGTGTGTTCAGGGTCTATATTAATAATGTGGTGTGTGTGTTCAGGGTCTATATTAATAATGTGGTGTGTGTGTTCAGGGTCTATTCTGTCACGAAACGTGTCCACCCGCTCTTGTCCCCCGCGCACCAGTCCTCCATCTGACCTGGAAGAAGAGGACGAGGCAAGCAGCGAACAAGGGTGAGTGAATTTAGTACACACACACACACACACACACACACACACATTTGATTTTTTTATTTGAATCTGCCAATTAAACTTCTTTACAGAAAGGATTAAAATATTCTCAGAGATGATACAGTTTTGACATTCAAGGGTACATAAAGCATCGCCTACACCACACAGCAAGACTGCCTATCACAGCTGATGTGGAGCAGAATTTTGCCACACACACACATACACATGTAACGGATGCCAGCTAGCTTAGCTGTGCTTGTGGAACGTTGGTAAACCTCACTCTCTGATGCCCCAAAAGTGCTGCTGGCATGAAAGCTAGTAGCCTGGGCTTTTAGCTTGATTGTCAGCACACTCAACTCCCGATCCAAGGTGATGCTGCTTCGCGGGTTCGAGTCTGGACGTGTGCAGGGCTGAACCGCGCAGGTTACACACACACACACACACACCAATAGCAATATCTTGTCCACATAACACTTAACAATTTATTATGAGACTTTTTCTTGTTTTTTTATTCTGTGCTATTTATTACATTTTATGTTGTTTTTGTTGTTATTGTATTTCCATCTGGAAACATGAATCAATACGGATTCACACCTAATTTACTAAACAAACGTTTGACATAAAACTGGCGTAGGACTGGTGTACGCTCAATTCCACGCAAAGCATGGCATAAATAATTGAATTCATGGAATATCGAAATTATATTTAATTAAATATATTATATATAATTAAATTCTCCTGCACATTTGTAGCCTACTTTCCGTAATGTAGCCTGTTATGTTGACACATTTGATGGCTTAGGATAGCCATATGTGGAGAGAATGACCAGTACTTTCGCTTTGGAAAGCGCAACAGTCATAAATTATTTTTTTCAAGGGATAAATGGCAGGTGTTGTATGGTTTTGTAATGAATGTATTTGTAGTATGATGCATTCTCTCTGCGAAAATAAAGTCTGTTACACTTAAATCGCTATGGTTCCCTGGCTTCCTTGATGGCAGTTTTCTAGCTGTCAAAATGAACAAGGTTCAGCTGGAATTGTAATGTCACTGTGGCTATATCCAGATCAGAAATAGGATCATTCGACTTGATGCAGGTCTGGCTTGATGTGATGCATGCTGGTTAGAAATGGTGTCCAACTTCCTCCTGCGGGACAGGAAGTTACCATGATGTCACCATGTCACATGTCACACTTCAGTCAGTTTGTGCGAGTTGCTTTCCACGAACTGCACAAGTTAGAACCCGTCCTCATGATGTCATTTCAAACTCCTGATTGCACAGTATCTGAAGGAATCTGCTCCCTTATGTTGGAATGTACAAACATTAACACAAATACAAGGGATTCCTTTTTATATCTGATTTTTGCGACAGTTGTACTGACAACTTTTTGATATTCTGTTATTTTATGCTGTTGGATATACTATACAGATGATACAATATGTAGAGGAAACACTTAATACTGAATTTATGTGCTATATGCAGAACTGTTAAATGTATGACAACAGTGGTTTATTAAAAGAATATAGTAATTTATTCCGTCAGCCATCATAAAAGAAGTAGTTATTTATTTCCGTCAGCCATCATTGTAAAAAAATATTTTCTTAGAAAATAAAATATGCGTTTTTGTTTGTCTATTTTTGCACATATATTCTCAGGGAGCATAAAATAAGAGGAGCCAAAGTGGTGAAGAGGAAACCAAGGCGACGACATACAGATGTAAGTTCAGAATATTGCATGGGATCAATAGACACACACACACACACAAACAAACAATTGTACTCTTACTTTTTCCTCTTTGGATGGTTTTGGATGGTGGGATGTTTTCCTGACTTAGCAATTCAATGTTGTATATGTGTTCTGTACACTCCAGGACCCCAGTAAAGAATGTTTCAGTCTGAAGTTTGACCTCAGTGTGGACATTGACACTGAAATTGTGCCAGCGGTGAAGAAGAAGACCTTGAGGTAAGAGTATTAAAGATGACGAAAGGAAGATGAAACATGGAAGGAGGCAGCTCAGTTAGGAGTGGAATAGTTTTCAGCTGTTCTCATATCTCTTCCTTTCGGCTCATTTGTCACATTTAGTGTCTGTTTGTTTGATAATGGTCAATGGTACAATGGTTGTGTGTGTGTGTGTGTGTGTGTGTGTGTGTGTGTGTGTGCGTGTGTGTGTGTGTGTGTGTGCATATGAATGTTACAGAGAAGTTCTTGGGCCTATATTTGAGAGGAAGGGCGTTGAACTGTCTTGTGTGGACTTATTCCTGGATCAGTCGAACACACCACTTTGCTTACATTTTGAGGCGTATCGTTTTGGGGGTCACTATCTCAAGGTTAAAGGTGAGTATCCCTGTTAACCTGCCTCATGATGACACACATTGGCTCCCCTGCATGCATTAGCTAATAGTGACTGTTGAAGTAGTCTATATCAACAATCAGTGAAAAGTCGTCATTTAATGTAGTCATTTTAAATTGTTCGTAATGTCTGTTTATTTCAGTAACTTCAGTGAGAGACAGTGCAGAATCTTACCTGCAGCTTTCTCTCATCAACAGACAGTTATCAGAGTTGACCCACACCCTTCCCCAGTGCTGAGACCAAGCAGTGACACTCAGTGTCCTGGTTAATGTAATAAACGCTCTCTTCTACTCTGCTAGTGTCTGGACTAATGCAATAAGCTCGTACCACAAAGTTGCTGAGCTTTGGGGTGGGTCCTGAGATGAGAGCTTGATTTGTCTGTCACATGTTTGCCTACTCTAAAAAGAGAAGAAACTTGCAGATTGTGTTTCTGTCTTTCTTTGACCTTCATAGTAAATGTAACTATGAGCATAAACAACCTGCACCTAAAACTACTTCAAACTAATTTACATACCATGCCTCAGACATGAGAAACACACACACACATGCAAAAATGGACACACACACACACACACACACACACACACACACACACACAAGCATAGACATCTCCAGCTCTGTTGCACGTTACCTTTAACGGTAGAGCTAGATGCAGATTGATGACCATTATGTGTATCCTAAGTTCATCTCCCCACTCTTGACCGTATTTAGATAGATAGATAGATACTTTATTGATCCTCAAGGGGAAATTCATTTGCATTTGTATATATGGCAGCACGTCCTGGAGATGAACTAAAGGTGGAGCAGTGTGTTAAGGACCTGCGCTCGCTAAGCCTACCCAACATGAAGCAATGCGGAGGGCAGAGTAGCTACATCCTAACCCCACCCCCTGATCGCCCAGAGCATGGCTCCCTAGGACGCCGCGACAGCAGTGTGGACCTGCTGGTGAGTACGCTGTACAGGCATGTCTGCACGTTTCCTACATGCTGCAATTTCACCTCTCATCACTCACCTCCTATCAAGTCTGACTTTGTGTTGCTATTGCCCTTCTGTGATGTACTGGACATCAACAAAAATGACATATTTTCCAGAATTGACTCTAGAGTAACATTTTTGAACAAGGCAAAATATTACAGATTGATTGAGTAGATTTGTGAAAATAGGGGTTGTGTTTAAAATTGTTATTTGGCAATGTTGTAAAAACTGCTTGCATCTCACTGCATGCCCTCCCTGTGTTGATAACAGTTGATAACAGTGTAAACTCAAGCTGTGCTCACAAGTCTCTAATCATAAATGTCCAGCGATACAGATTTCTCTTCTGGCTCATTGGCACCAGAGAGGTTATTATAAACTCTCAACTAGGCACAACTGTTTTATATGCATTTGTATTTCTTGCCATGAGATTGCAAGTTACCATTGTTGAAAAAAACCTCCCCAACATCTAAACGTCCCTCTTTACTTTCACCTTAGTATCATTGTTTGAATCATACTGCAAGTGTCTGATCATGTCTGATCGAAAACATGAAACCCGGTGTGTAAAATAGTAGTAGTAGTAGTAGTAGTAGTAGTAGTAGTGTAAAAGTACATCAGCTTTTTGATTTAAAATTATAGGACTGTTCTATGATATGCTGGAGGTGGACGATTTTGTTTTGTACACTGTGTACTCATTTGAGGTGAAGAGGCATGATACATGTGTGGGCTAGTCCTGTCCTCAAGGCATGGGGTCAAGTCAGACTAAGTCATACATTCGCACACAGACATGCTTGATTTGCTTTTCAAGCAAGTCAGGACCCAATCTCTCCTAGTTTAGTTAGGAATTGTGATGTCATAAGTCTCTTATTCAGACATACTATAAAAGGGACACAGACATGTGTTAAATTAAAGCTGTATATCTCCTGATAACTTTACGTGAGGCTATGTTATGCTTTCCTATAGTTCCTTCCTACTGTAACAAACAGGCAGATCATCTGGTAAATTGTTGACTATGTAACTTTAACAAATGTAACAAATGGTCCTAGACCACTTGATCAGCTGTGCCAGATTACTCAGTGGCTGGTGATTCACCTGACGCTAAGTCGTCATGAAAGATTACTGTTGAGGCCAGGTGATTTCTCAGCCTAATTTAGATTACACAATTCACAGAGGTGTGTCATCATACACCCTCATTGCAAATTTCTCTCTAAAACCAGCCATGAGCCAAAACCCCCTGTTACTTCTTTAGATTGGACCTGAGTATCTCATAAAGCAGTGTTATCCTTTATTTGCTGGAAATGGACCTGATTTAATAGTGTTGTAGCAACTTTCAAAAACAGTTGTTGCTTTTATTATTGTTTCGAGTGTTAGTGTTAAGGTGTGCTTTTGTGTGTCTTTTACAGCTATTGTGAGGCCTGCTCACTTGTGCTGGTATAGTTCATAAGATGTTTTGCTTGTCTACTGTTATGTTTTTGGCTTGAAACATGGTTTTGATCTTTCATATTAGTTCTGTTGTACAAATACAGATATTGTCTGTTTGTATTGTACTGACAGTTTTGGTCAGATTTATGATAATCAGTCAAATATTTTTGGGGTTCTGCTGTAGAAGTGAGGAGTTGAGGGAATGGTTAGCCTAAGCTTTTACTCACAGTTTTAACAGAGCTATTCCCTTACTGTCCACTAGGTATACTATTAGGTAGTAATATTAGCTCTTGCCTAATCCACTGGCTGGTAGTCTATGCATGAGGCTAAGCAGGCACTCCCTGTGATGAGTGGGCGAGTGTTTGTCTGTGTGCCTGTCTGTGCAAGTGACCAACGACTGAATTTGCGTAACAGTATAATATAGCAGATTACAAGACACACAGGCACACACATGCACACACACGCACACACACGCTAGTCAGCTGATCTTTTTTTCCTGGAACAGTTTTCAAACACTGTGGTACTGTATATACGTCATTGCTTCAATTGCATGCAAAATTAGCTTTGTATAATCATGAGGATCTGATCCTCATCGTGGTTCTGTCATGTCAGGTGGGATGCATACAGGGCAGAAATGAACACAACTCCGTAACTCTTTAGTTCTGTTTCTTTTTTGTAGTTTAAGGTTGTGCTGGAAAGCAACACTTTCAATTTTCAATAATTTTAAGCCATTTAAAGTGTGGGTAAGTGTTTACTCTTCAGCAATACAATATTATTAAATACTGGTAAGAGATATACCCAAATCATCTAACTAATAGGATTTGCCTAGTAATATCAATATGCCAATTTCAACAGAGGTAAAATACTGGCATAACCATTATTATGACCATGTTAAAAAATTGTTGATATTCTTTGGTGGTATTTTGAAGCTATGCTCTAATCTATATATCCGCAGTCTAAACGTGGGTGTGTGCAGGAGCAGTTATATAGGCTAATTATTACTATGCCCTTTCAGTGCAGTGCAATGGTTACCTAACAACATGATATTACATATTTTCATTGTATTCATTTAGTGGCAAAACTACAAAATGGACATGTGACATACTACTGTAACTTAATCCTTGTGATTTCAAAAGATGAGTTTACAGCACTTTGACCCCAAAAGGCTTGAAAGTTCATCAGCTAGTGTTGGTTCATCCATCCATGTAATTCCTTTTGTATCTAAGACAGAGGGGAGATATAGGTTTTAAGTTATGGTTCTGCTTTTATCTTTCTGTGAAACAGTAACAGGTAGCCACTAATCAGAGGCTGACTTTAAAATTCAAAAGGCAAGAAGCCAGATCTGCTAGATGTACCAGATGAGCACTCTACTAGTGACTTGCTTGCCTCAGCGATGGCGTCTCTGCGCAGTGCAAAGTTAAACTTGTCACTTAGGAGGAACATTTCAGGAGCATTCTAGAAGTCGGCCCCATAAGTACACTTCATGAAATACACTGCAAAGTGTTTTTCACAAACATCTGACCCAATAATAATGACACCCTTAATCTGAACCAGATTTTGAATGCAGATTCACAACACTATTACTTTAACGACTGATGCATGTCCCTGACATGATACAAGACCAAATCAATTAATTTGAAGTCCTGCAGGTAAAT